>NC_056726.1:1170071697-1170229197 GCF_019279795.1 Protopterus annectens
TCATTTCTATAATGGTTTACTGTGTTGGTGAAGTTGAGGAGGGCAGTAGTAGTATTGTGGTTGGGCCTGAAACCATGCTGGGTGTTGGAGAGGAGGTTGTGTTTGGTTATATGTTTCATAAGCTGAGAGTGAATACATCTCTCAAGGATTTTTGAGAGGGGAGAAAGGATGTCAATATGTTTACTGTTTGTTAACTCTGTTGTTGCACCTCCTTTGTGAAAGGGTATAATAATGGATTTTTTTCCAAATGGATGGGACATGCTTTTCAGTTACTGACTAGTTAATTAGAATGGAGACAGGGAAGGCTAGTGCTTTCTGCACTTGTTTTGAGGAACTCACTGGGATGGTTATCACAGCTGAAGTTGTTGCTTTTAATTTGGCTAGTAATTTTTTATGGATGATGTTGGGATGGACTAAACATTAAAAGATAGTGAGCTGCTTTTGAGAGTAGATGGAAGGTGGAGAGTTGAAGTGTGGTGGTCACTGACTGGAATGAATTGGATAAAATAAACATTGAACTGAGTGGCAATGGACTTCTTTGTTGTTTGAAGTAGAAGTACAGGGTGTAGTGGTATGGCCAGGGTGTAACAGTTTATTTAGAGAGGGCCAAAAAACTTGGAGTGGTTTTGGTGCTTTTGTTGGAGATTACTGTAGTATGATATCTAGTCAGATTTAACAAGGAACTTGGTATGGTTTTTGAGATATCTAAAAGGTTGGTAGGTGGTTTCTGAGATATCTAAAAGGTTGGTAGGTGGTTTCTGAGATATCTAAAAGGTTGGTAGGTGGTTTCTGAGATATCTAAAAGGTTGGTAGGTGGTTTCTGAGATATCTAAAAGGTTGGTGGTTTCTGAGATATCTAAAAGGTTGGTAGGTGGTTTTTGAGATATCTAAAAGGTTGGTAGGTGGTTTCTGAGATATCTAAAAGGTTGGTAGGTTGTTTCTGAGATATCTAAAAAGTTGGTAGGTGGTTTCTGAGATATCTAAAAGGTTGGTAGGTGGTTTCTGAGATATCTAAAAGGTTGGTAAGTGGTTTCTGAGATATCTAAAAGGTTGGTAGTTGGTTTCTGAGATATCTAAAAGGTTGGTAGGTGGTTTCTGAGATATCTAAAAGGTTGGTAGGTGGTTTCTGAGATATCTAAAAGGCTGGTGGTTTCTGAGATATCTAAAAGGTTGGTAGGTAGTTTCTGAGATATCTAAAAGGTTGGTAGGTGGTTTCTGAGATATCTAAAAGGTTGGTAGGTATGTTGTGTTTTATTTTTATACCATTCTTTCCATGCTTTATCTCCTTGAAGCAGGAGCTGTTTGGTCTCTTTTGTCGGCCATGGTGCTGTGTCAGTTGTTACCTTTTTGTCCTAACTGGTGCTAAATCATTTAGTATTTTTAGGAAGAGAATAACTGCTTCATTTACAGGCATTACTCTTAATGCATTCCAGTTGTAGTGGGACAGGGCTGTAATAAATGTGTCTTTGTCAAATCTGGTTAAATTGCATACTTGTTTATAGAATATTTGTTTGGGTGAAGCATGTTGTTGTCTTATTACGTAGGTTGGGAGGTGGTCACATAGAACCTGGTAAGCAACCCCAGTATTTTATATTATGGGGGTTTATTTGTCAATATCCAGTCCATTGTGAACTGCCCATTAGTGCTTTTGTTGATTCTGGTGGTGGAACGTTTTAGCTGGGTCTAGCCAAATAGGTGAATAGAGTCCTTGGGGTTGCTGCAGTTTATGGATTGCCAGTCTATAACTAGGTAACCTAAGAGTGAGGAGAGAGAAGCAGGCAGAAATAAACAATTAGAGTAGCAAGAGACGTTCACTCTATGCAGGCAACTTTAGCACAAGCAGTGGTAAAGAGACATGATTAAAATCATGTACATTGCTAATTACTTCTCAGAAGGAAACCCAGTACCAAAGGGCTCTGATTAACTAAGTTTGCAGATAATGATGGAGTTGTTCCTGCACAGGTTAAAAATCTCTCACAAACTCCTATGTTACCAAAGTTTCTCTTGTATGGTACAACTAATTCTCAAAGTTCTCAGATACCAAACCTCCCTGTGGAATATATGGACCCTTGATCGATTTCTCACCCTGGAGCTGATTGCCCCAGTTTTGAACAGTCTCTGTTCACTGTGAATAATTCTAGGAACCCAAGCAGTACAGACTTCTACAAACTTCTCAAAGACTTCTGCCATCTCATACCTGCCTTCTTAAGTAGGAGCAGGTGAGCACTATCCCACCTGGAATCTCACTCACACTATTCAAAGGGACCCATTCCCATAACTCTGCTTTACTGACATCCAAAATGACAACCTTCTTAACGTTCTTATGTCCCCTAAGGTTGGCCCAAACTAGTATCAGAAGGCCAGATTATGCTTTGCCTGCAATGTTTGACTTATCTGGTGGGTAGATAACTGCTGGAGTTGCTACATTATGTTACATATTCTAAAAATATATACAGTGAGGTAATACTGTCCAAAGCATATCATAAATTCAGTTCTTATTGTCTAATTTATCTGCAGTCTGTGCTATCACTCAACATCTCACTTCAAATGTCTGCTTGTGACCAGGCAGGTTTAATTAATCAGCATAAGTTGATTTTTACTACACAACCTTCTTTCATGATTAATCAGTCCTTGCAGTTTAATTCTCAAGATAGAGTCACCCTGTACAAAACAGTCTGCAAACTACAGTGCATTCAGTTTTTAATACTCCTTTTTTTAAGAAATATACATTTGCATACTCATAGAAAATATTTTCATATTTACAAGTATCCTGTCCTTTTAAATCAACCATTTTCCTTTTTAATCCACTTTAACAAATGCAGTACCAGTGAAAATACTAGATAAGCATTAATACTGAATACACCCAGCATTCAAGGTCACGTCCTGATTTGCTGTCCAAGAAAACAAATATCCAAGTAAGACAATCCCTGGGATTCAGAAACCTTTGCAACATTGCATCAGGCAATTGTGCATTATGAATATGCACACACAGGGCATGTGCAATTCAGAGATGCACTATGCTTAGCAGTGGAAACCCTAATGGTAGTATAATTACATGGTTATGATCAACTCTATTAAATGGGGTAAATGAGGCAAAACAAGACGATGAAGCAATTCAGAGATCCACAAATGGTGAAACATGATCCACAAATACTACTGTTAATGACTACAGTGAAATCCACTGTACATTCATGGGTGTAGTAGAAACATTAGTGATTACTACAGCTTTAGAGAATGTATATATACTACACACTATTATGGCCACTACTACCTATGGGGGTACACATTGTCACCCTTGGAGGCGCTGTGTCATCTGACTTTGATTAACATTTCATGGCCTTTGTGACACTGACATGGTAGACCAGTACCACATGGATGGAGATACCATACAGGAAATGGTAAGCATGTGCTAGCCTTATATGCAGGCTGATAGAAGACATGGATTATCTATCTTAGTAAATACTAAGATATCGATAGCTTTCCATATACAAGCTACAGGGACCTTTCAGTGACCAACAGTGGACAATGTAGGATGTCTCAGCCATTTGTATTAAGAATACTCCTACCAGTTTCTTGATACTATGTGGTGATGAGCATACCACAGAAGAGACAGCCAACATCATGTGGGATTTCTATGACATAACTCATTTCCCTGAGGTTCTAGGGACCATGGACTGCAGCCACATTGAAATAATGCCCCCCACCCCCCGGTGAGCTGGAAAGAAGGTATGTGAAATGTAATGCATGCATTATTATCTATAAAATGTCTGCAGGCCATCCAGGCAGCTATTACTACTACTACTACTACTACTACTACTACTAGTACTACTACTACTACTACTAGTACTACTACTACTACTACTACTACTACTACTACTACTACTACTACTACTACTACTAGTACTACTACTACTACTAGTACTACTACTACTACTACTACTACTACTACTACTACTACTACTACTACTACTACTACTACTACTACTACTACTACTACTACTACTACTACTACTACTACTACTACTACATATGGTGAACATGTGACCTTTATCAGTGGTTTTAAGGGTAAAACAAGGATAAAGTTACTGTCAGCTGCCTGTCAGGTGCCAGGATGCACCACATAACGCACGCACTCAGGTCACTCCACAACAAGTACAACTATGACTCTGTCATTGTCCATGTTGGTGTAAATGACCTGAGATGTACCTCGATGGACTAGGTATAACCCTAGCCCTGAGTAGCATCCTTCCATCACGCAGAATGATACCACAGTACAAGGACAAAATGATTGACTTCAACAACTGGCTAAGCTTCTGGTGTCATTCTAAGGGGATCCAGTATCTGTCTGCCTGGGATGACATGATCGACAGACCACGATGCTTTGACAGATATGGCCTGTACCTGTCACCCTTGGGATTCCAGATACTGGCTAAGGCTCTTGCCACACCTATAGTGCCTTTTTTAGGCAAGGTTCAAATGACAAATTCATCACCATAACAGGTACAAGCAAGCAAAATATGAGGGTAATTAATGGTACTCAGTGCTAGAAGTCTAAACCTCAAAATGCACTCACTCGAGGCACTCCTTAAAATGGAAAACATTGACATCTATGCAGTGACAGAGACCTCGTTCAAAGCTCCAGAGTGTACCCCTGCATTACCAGGCTATAATTCATACCACACCTTTTGGCCACCTAACCTGGACAGAAACACTAAAGGTGGAGCCGTGTCCATATTCATTAAGGATATACACACTTCCAGGCTAGTTGCTCAGCATAATGTATCCAAGATTATACAAGTGCAACCAACTTTGGGCAAGACCGCAAACCAAATTGTAGCTTGTTACAGATCCCCCACCATGCCCCAGGATTCCAACTCCTCATTTCTTGATACACTGGAAAATATTAGGGTACAACCTAACACCCTAATAATGGGCAATTTCAACTACTCCCCCATTAACTGGGAAAACTACTCATATACCAACTTTTGTGCTCAACTTTTTCTGAAATTCATAAATTCCATTGGTTTCGGTTAACTTATCCACACCCCCACCAGGGGCAGCAATATCCTAGACCTGGTCATTTCAACATGGGCAACCTGTGTTCCATACTACAGGTCAATTCCTCGTTGGTCAGATCCGACCACAAGCTAATCACCCTAGACATTCACATCCCACCCCCACCCCCCACCCCCATTAGGGAAACCACCGTAAAAAATTTCTCCAAAGCCAACTTCACGCTTCTTAAGACAGAAGTGGTAAACTTCACGACACCAATGCTGATGGACAATAGAGGTACGACTGCTGGATCCTATACAAATGCACTTTATAAACACACGAGTGCATGGATCGTACAATCCCTAACAGAACCAAGATGCTATCCTCCAAAAAAGGAAGCCAATCTGGTGGTCGCTTGCCATAAACAAACTCTACAACAGAAGAAAGAAACTGTTGCAAAAAAAAAAAAGAGTAAAATCCCATGATTGGAGGAACTCCCTGATCAGCCTCAGTAAGAAGCTGAGATCCCTCATAAAATCCTCCAAAGCTAGTTACGAAAACAAAATCCCCACTGATTCTAAATACAACCACAAAGCATTCTATAGCTATGTCACGAATCTCAATGGAAACACCCAGATCCGCTCTGAGTTACAGCACAATGGCACTAAATATACAGAACCAACTGATACTGCCAACATCCTAGCAGATAGGTTCAGTGCTAACTTTACCCCCCTCTCATCCCCTAAAGGGCCTATCTCTATACCTGAAGAATGCAAAGTTCCTGTAATCACGGCTGCACAGGTAAAAACCACACTCTCCAAAGCCAAGAACACAGCATCCATGGGACCTGACAACATCCCAGGCTGCGTTCTACACAAACTACAGAATGAACTGGCACCCCACCTAAGTACCATGTTCAGTCATAGCCTTACCTCAGGCTTTGTGCCCACTGAATGGCGCACAGCAACAGTTATCCCACTCCACAAAGGGGGAGCCACCAAGGACCTCAGGAACTACCTCCCCATTAGCCTGATGAGCCTGGTCTGCAAGGCTATGGAACGTATCATCATGGAACGTATAAACAATGACATTGGTAATCTCCAAACTCTGAACCTTATCAAGTTCGAGTTTGTAAAAGACAGATCATGTCTCATAAACCTGATAGACTTCTTTGAAGCAATCACCAAAGCAGTAGATGAGGGTAAGGTGGTTCACACAGCCTATCTAGATCTATCCAAGGCTTTCAATACCATCCCCCACTCTGGAATTATAGATAAACTCACTAAACTAGGCATAAATCCCTATGTCACAAGATGGGTTGCCAACTGGCTCACTGACAGAACCCACATTGTGAAAGTAGCAGACTCTAAATCCATCTTCAGACCAGTGACAAGTGGAGTACCACACGGATCAATCCCGGGTCCTCTCCTGTTTGGTATCTACTTCTCCGAAGTACAGGCTAACACAAAAGGTGTTTGGCTAACGAAGTTTTCAAATGACTGCAAACTAGGAGCCATAATCAAAACTCCTAATGATGTGGACATCCTACAAAAGGGCCTCACTGAGACAGATGCCTGGTGTCAAAGCCTTGGCCTCAAGCTAAATCCCAAAAAGGGCATTGTCATCCCTTTTCAATGCCAAAAAGGGCATTGTCATTCCTTTTGGTAAAAACTCTACCCATGAACTACCACATAGGTGGTAGTCTACTTAACACCAAAAGTGTGATAAGAGACCTTGGGACACAGGTGGACAGTATTCTCTCCTTTGATAATCACATTGCCACAGTAGTCAGAAACTACTTCTATGTGGCACACCTCATCACAAAAGGTTTCTCATCCAGGAAGAAAAAGGTAATTGTTCCCCTCTACTCGTCACTCATTAGACCCATTATAGAGTACAATGCTCCTTTTGGTATGTACCTCACAAGACATCTACAACGACTGGAAAGGCAGCAGAAATACCTCACAAAGAGGATTACCAGCCTCAAACAGATGCCCTACGCAGATCATCTCAAAAAACTCCAGCTTTACTCCGTCGCATATCGCTTACATAGAGGCGATCTCTGCCTGATATACAAAGCTATGTCAAACCCAGAGCTGTTGGACATGCTCCACTTAAAGAAATCCCAGTCCTTCTGAGCTGCACACTCTAGGGACCTAAGCTTTGTCACCACAATAAACAGAACATGCTGGTCAGATAGATTCCTGTCCCAGAGACTTCCCATACTCTGGAACAAACTACCTATCTATATCAAACAAAGGTCCTCATTAGCACTCTTGAAGAAAAATCTTGATGATTGGATGGGATTTAGGAAATTCATCCCGGGGATCACTTCTGTAGCTCTGCTTGACAGGGGTACAGGAAAATAATTTTCTTGGGTGGCGAAAGCTAGGGTACTATTTGGCTAGGCTTATATAGGCCCTAGGGCCAGTAGCCTAGTATGAACTATGAACCTAAATTTCCCCAAAGGCATCTTATAGGTGAAGTAGAATATGCCATGGGGACCTGTTTAATGATATATTTTAGAACTCCCCAACCTGTGACAGGCAATGGCTGTAACTATGCACTATCACAAACCCAAGGTCATAGTGCAATGTGCGTTTGGGCTGCTTAAGTCACGCTTTCACTACCTGTATGTATGTATCTGGTGGAGCCCTGCAGTATGACCCTGGCACCCTCTGCTAAGATATTTTCAGTGTGTGCAATGTTACAGGACAAGATAATGAATTAGAAGTTGCATCAGGGAGGCCATATGCAGGACAACAGGCAATGGCATGTGAGACAGATGAGGACTTGATGGAGGGTTCAGAAGCAGGGGAAGAACATGCTAGATGGAGGCAGGCTTACTGTGGTATAGTGCTAGCAAACTGGCATTAGCTTGCACATAGCTTTGGATCATAGTAAAACATATACACTACAGTAAAAGTGATGCATGCAGACTCAATACCAGACTTTGCTTACACTTGCATAGGCTGGCCACACTGTACACCAGACATAAAGGACATGGCTCAGTTATCATCATTTGTGCAGGTGGAGGAAGAAACTCAAATGCTCAATGTCTTCCACATGGAAATGTGTGAGTACTGCACAAACTGATAATTTCTGAGTTCACTATGTGCACATCTGAAGTGGGCATAGAATGGACTATTACTTGCAATATGCTTTGTGGAGGATCATTGCCACTGATTGTCGGCAATCGCGTGCATCTGTGTATTTGTGATTGCAGGCACTGGTGGCTGTAGTGCTCTGCATTTCAGTATGTTGGAACACAGTCACACTAGTAGTTGCTGCACTGTGGCTCAATCTACTAGGCAGGTGAAGGGCTTGCTTGAAAGATGCACAGGCATCATAAGCATGCCCCTGTGCACAGGAGTTGCCTCTTCCAGGCATGTCATGAGGATGTACAGGCATCATGTGCATGTCCTTGCCCACAGGAGCTGCCTCTTCCAAACATGTCATGGGGATGTACAGGCATCATGTTCATGTCCCTGCCCTGCCTCTTCCAGGCATGTCATGGGTAATTAGCATGGCCCTGGCCAGATGAAAGTGTGCAGCATGACCATGAGAGATGTCCATTATTTTCCCTAGCTTGAGTACCATGACCTGTAGGATGTGCACTGCTATTAGAAAGCACCTCCACACTTGATGTCAGTGTTGAAGTGGTGGAGTTACATAACTCTGACCTTGGCCTTCCCTTTCCATGACAGCTACCTTCAGAAGAGACAGCAGTTCATAGGTTCATAGGTGATTACTGGGCTAACAGCCACAAAGACCTTTATGACCCAAGCCGTGCAATCCAAAACTGTTCCACAAAGTTTTTGTATCTCACACATTTATATAAGGGGTGTATGCTAGTTGGGACATGAATTACTGACTGTCTCTGTCAATCAGAGACATGGGCACAGACCAGGGATGAATTTCCAATTTCACATCCTTTGGTCCAGGATATACTTGAATAGGGTTAGGGAGGGATTCTGTTTTACATGGATGGGGTGCTTGCTCCAGCAAAGTTGAATTCTCTGAGATACTTACATGTCTCTCCAGCATGTCCTATGTATGTCACAAGCAAAATTCGGGTCCTCAGATCTAGTAGTTCTGATGCTGTTCATTTTGTGGATATGCAAAAGATTTATGAGAACTGGGTCCTTGGATACCTTTTATTCCAGGTGCAGGTCAACGTTTAGTCATTTATAGAAAACATAGTATAGAGACAAGACTTTCAGGTGATCCACACAGGACATTGTGTGTATGCCCTGTATTCTTATTGTAATGAATGTTTGCAGCATACAGTTTGCTGATTGTGGTCAGATACATAACGAAGGAGGCATTGTGCTCAAAGATGGGTCTGGTGAGGGCCAGAAACAGTGGTACTATGGCCTCCCTGGATCTAGATGCCATGCCCTTACTTATAAGTTGAGTGACATAGAATGACTTCCTTACTACCTTGGACACATGTTTGCCTTAGACTAGATTATTATCTATATGAGTACACAAACCCCTGACTACCAGATCAATTCTAAGGGGTGTTTTGTCAATGATATACTTTCCAGGGGTGACCAACTTCACAAAAGGTACTATTATGCATTTCTTGGCATTGAGTTTTAACATGTGGCTTTGGCACCAGTCATCTGTCTGTGTTAGACCCTCTTGTAAGATTTGAGTGTCTTGGGTTGATTTTATGACTGCTTCTAACTTCCAATAATCTGCAAACTTACTCAGCCAAAGGTCCTTGAAATTGGCCTTGATGTCAGAGAAGTATATGACAAATAGGAGTGGGCCCAGCATGAGCCCTGAAGGACTCCAGTGGTGAGTGGTCTCTTTTGTGGAGTGGGTTTCACCGGTCCTAACTACCTGGGTCCTATCTGTGAGCCAAATGACTATCCAGCATGTTATATAGGAGTTTATGCCCAATTGTGTCAAATGCTTTAGCCAGGTTAAGGTAGGCAGTATACACCATTTTACCCTCATCCATTGCCTTGGTGACCTTCTCAAATAAGACCACCAGTTTTAGTAGGCATGACGTTCCCTTGACAAAACCAAAGTGGGTTGAGTCCAGTGTCTGAAGGTTTCTTGTGTCTCTGTTGATCATTTCCATGATAATTCATTATATGAATTTACATATGAGACTAGTCAGACAAATGGGTATATAGTTTCTGTGATTTGATGATGGTCCACCCTTATGAAGAGAGAGAAGACCGTTGCAGTCCTCCATTCTCCTGGCACATATCCTGTCTCGAGATAATAGTGAAATAGTGACTCCAGTAGCCTTAATGGATCATAGTTTAGGCTATTCAGGAGGTATTCCAGCATATTATCAGGCTACAATGAGGCTGTGTTCTTGGTATTGGTGCATGAAGTTAGGACCTGCTCCCTATTTATAGTTGGTGGGGTTATGTTTGAAGGTATTTTCTGGCAGATGGTTAGAGGTGAGTTAGGGGTAAAGATGGAAAAGAATTTGTCAACCAGCAGATTCTCTATATTGCTTGACTCCGTGAATGTGGTGTCATTAACCACCAGTTTGACACACTATTATGTGCTGCCTTCGAGGTTTCTGACATAACTAAAGAAGGCCTTATGGTTGTCTTTTGCCTGTGAGGCTATCTTAACCTCGAAATTGGTTTCTTGGTCTTAATAAGTCATCTTATTTGTCTTATTCGTTTGATCAGTGAGTTCTTATATTTTTGGGAGTTACATTTCCTGGTTTTAGCCATGATTTTTTCCTTTGGTTGCATAACCTGTATAACTTGGGAATCCACTAGGGTGGTTAGTTTTTAGACAGTTTTTGGCTTACTTCTGGTAGGTACAGCAACCTCTATGCAGCCATTGATATGTGTGTACAGATCAGTTCCAGGAACCATCTCTGGCATGTGGCACTGGAGCACCTGAGAACCTGCCTTGCATCAGTATGTGATTTATCCAGTCAGAAATGTCTCACACACACACACACACACACACACACACACACACACACACACACACACACACACACACACACACACACACACACACACACAAACACACACACACACACACAGGACACACACTCCTAGAGGTCATTGTGTATGCTCTGCAGTACCCATATCAACTCTACAAAGGCAGAGGTAGTGCTAACCTGTTGCATGGCACATACAAAGGGTCACACCCCTGGACATAGTTAGTGTTGAGCGGAGTTGAACATATGACATCTATGTAGACCAATACACATATCAAAGTGGTCATCCCCCTACCCTAAAAAGCTTGTGGTAGACATCAATGCTTGGGCCACAAGGGTGACACACTGCCATTAGTGCAAATGTCCCCACCAACCTTTCCTTGACTTGTGATGTATGTGTCTTTGGTGTTGTCTACAGGCACAGAGGCTGTATCCATGGTCTTGGGAAGGGATCCAGTCTGCACACTGTGTCCAACACTGACAATATACTCCCTGATTGTGTCAGTTGTTTAGCACCATCATTGTCAGAGTTGGACCTCTTTCCAACATCAGCAGAAGGAAGCCCACGGTAGTGGAGCTGGGGAGAGCATCGCCTGTGAAGACATCAAAGCCTAAGACCCAGTTTAAATATAACTCAACACCTTTATTTTACACTCAGTGTAAAATGAATAAGCATAAAAACAGTGGCAAAAGTGTGTAATATAACCTTATCTTGTGCAGGATCCCCCGCAGCTTGTGTCTGTTATGTACCTAATGCACAACAAGTGCACAATGTCAGTGTCTTAGTCAATGATAATGGATCAAACAAATAACCTACTTCTTTTCTCCACGAATCCCACTGCCATGAAAAAAATTAAAACCCTGTCTCTTAATAAATACAGCCTTCAAAGTCACATCTCATAGCAAATTATTAGGGATGATAATGGATAATAATCTTAAATTTGACCTGCATATACAAAATTGTATAAAAAAAACTTACCAAAAACTCTGGATGCTTTATAGAGCTAAAATTTTTCTCACTACAACTAAAACTGCACTTGTAAATACATACCTCCTCCTCTCACTTGCTTATGGTGCTCTTATACTTACTAACCTCCAGGCATCACAAAAGCATAACTTGAACAATGCTCTAATAAAGTAGCTAAATCTGCAGCAAACACCCCTTTCAGAACCATGCACTTAGATCACTAAAAGCCTAAATTTGATAAAACTACCTCATCAACTAACACAGCTTCATACCACCTATAAGATTATCCAGCATCCATCTACTTCTCCAGCACTAAATACCATTCCACACAGCTATGTGCCCTCTCAGTCATTACAATCGAATGACCAGAAACTCCCCTATGTCCACAAACCTATCAAATTTGCAGGGTATGGTCTCTAATCATAGTGCTAAGTTCTGGAACTCCTTATCTGTATCCATCAGGTCAATATCCTCTCTCCAGTCCTTTAAAACCATTCTGAAAGACTTCCAAGACAACCTCAGGCTCTGTTCTTGCTCACCCCCAGAATAAACTTTATCCCTAAATATGAACAAGTACCAGTTCATACCTTACATCTCCTTACTTCACCCTTTTTCACTGACTTCCTTACTTCAACCAGTTTATTTCCCCTGACTCTCTATTTAAATATGCCACAACTGTTTTTTTCTTCCACTTCATACTGGAATTCCGGTTTATATTATGCAAACTTACATTTAATTTCTCTAAACTGGCTAAAGTTTCTGTAAATAATAAAATATCATCATATAAGTTATATCTATTCCTAACCAATGCTTTCACATTGTGTCTAATTTGGTATAATTATTTAAACTGTGTATGTTTTGTATTATTTTTGAAGATTATAAAATTATTATTTTTAAAATGTTTTTGTAATACTTTGGAGCTTTTAATTCCTGGGCCTCTCCTGAAAATATACACCTACCCAGTCAGATTTTCCCAGTAATCAAAAGTCAATAAATGAATTAATAATAAATATATATATATATATATATATATATATATATATATATATATATATATATATAAAGTCATGTCTTAACAGAAAAAGTACACAACACTGCACAGCTGTGGAATTTCCAGCTGATGCTGTGGGGGTATGTTGCAGCACAGCTCCAATATCTAAAATTCTCACCATGAGAATGTGATGACAATGATCCCTCACACAAGAGTCACCAAAAACTCCTCCATCCCCATCACTGATGGTTCATCTGACCATGCTTCCTTAACATCACATGCAAGGCATATAGCATGATTTTCAGGATCACATAGAATGTCGGTAGCCCTACGTCTGACCTGGTCATAGTTGTAGTCTTGGTTACCAACAGCATTTATATCTGCTGCAGTATCCTGCTAAGTATGGCCATGGCAGGGCTGGTAAGCAGCGTCCTGCTACAGTAGTCGTTCAGTCTTCATACAGGAGAACTTGCTCTTCCTTACTTCTTCCTTTTCCAGATGTGGTGTTATTTGAAGAAAGAACACGCCATGTAAGTATGCTTATACGGACTGCTAGTCAAAGCCAACTAACAATGGTGCACCTCCCATTCTCTACAACTGATTGGGAATGGTAATATGAAAATGTAACAGAATGCTGTACATCCTTACACTATTTCTTGGCACAAGAACCTCCCACCCCCCAAAAAACACACACCTAACAGAGTGACCTCCCACCCCTCAAAAAACACACACCTAACACAGTGACTCACTTACATCACCAATCCAACCAAACTTTCTCCTTCTCCCCAATAAAGTCAGATTACATTGCAGAAGACTGCATATGGCATGTGCTTCCTGTAGGTACACCCCAGTATTACACGTTCTGTGGTCCCGCTCTAACAATAGCAGCTACCAATGAGCAGAAAGAGTATGTCAGCTGAAGTTGTAGTACTATATTGCCTGTCAATGGGCAGTCTGACCTGAAAAGCAGGGTTTTTTAAACGTACTAAGCACAGTTGATTTCCTTTGCCTGTATTAACAACTGAGCCCCTATGAGAACTACAGAGCATACACGTACAGTTACATAATACAGGTGAGTTGACACAAGTGCTAATATACATACAGGTTCATACAGAAGTACTAGACTGCCCTTATAGACCATTTTTAGCCAAGCCAATTCACCTTTGAAATATGAGAATCAAACCCTGTACTTTCTGGTTTTGAGGTAAACACTTTAACCATTATACCAATCCCCACCTATGCTGGAGTTCCAGCATGACTGTTTGGTGAATATTCTGGGCAAAACAGCAGCTGACCTCACCTCTGTATATTACCAAATTTCTGCAATAAACAGGCATGTGTGTCCTAGCATATCACTTGGCAGTGTTGGCCTGCCCCCTTTAAATGCTGGATATCAGAAATGCGTTGGGGTTGTATGTGTACAAGCTTTCTCTGTTTCCACTAAGTACTTTACTCTTGTTAAAATATACATATTTACTGCTAATTTTCCTACATCGATTATTAACAATCAGTAGAAAACAAAAGAAAAATCTAGCAAGGCTAGACTTTCTACTGTGTGATTCCTTAAACTTCTTGCATTTAGAAGCAACATGGAAACAACCCTTTAAGGACATCAAGTGTTTCACACACATGGCTATTCTGAATGTCCATGACTTTTTTTTAAGTTTATTAACAGACAAATTCAGGCCAATAAAGCCCAAACCCACTAGCTGTAGATGTATTTCAACCTTCTTATGACATCATCAGCAAAATATAAATGGACTGATTAGATAACTTTTAGAAACAGGGGTTGTGGTACCCAGTTGATATCCATAATAATTAGGGTGTCTGCAAATATCCCAACCAACAAACTAAAACAATGAGTAAAAAGGTCACAGAGGAAAAATAATCAGTAAAAAACAAAAGAAAAATCTAGCAAGGCTAGACTTTCCACTGTATGATTCCTTAGAGGCAGCATGGGATATATGCAAATGATCATATTAGGACAAGGTCTATATTAAATCACCGAATGCGTAAAAAGGCGAACAGAGATTGATCGACCCTATGTAAGTGAAAGCTTACAATGTCGAAGTGTCAGAACAGCGATTAAATCGCTGTTTCAACAAAAAATAAAAATAAAAATAAATTTAAACATTACATTAAGTGGGGGGCTTCGCCCCTCACACATCCTCTCCTTAAATATACCAGCTCTGAGACCACACTACAGTGCTGAAAATGGCAAAATACCGAAGCGGCCTAACAAATTCTTTCCCAGGGAAAGAATTTGCTTAACAGCCGCTTCGATATTTTCCATTTTCTGCCATTTAAGTTCGACCAAGATGCATTCGAAAGAATGTGTCTTCAGTCTTCTAATATAGACCCTAAGGACATCAGGTGTTTCAGCTATATGGCAATTCTGAATATCCATGACTTTTTTTCTTTTTAATTCTATTAATGGACAAATTAAGGCCAATAAAGCCAAACCCCACTAGCTGTGGACATCCATGTTTCAGCCTTCCTATGACACCAAAAGCATAGCATAAGTGGAATGATTGGCTAACCTTTAGAAACACAGGGCTGTCATACCCAGCTGATATATCCATTATTACCACAAGGAACACTTTACTTAACTACTGCAGCAATGGAAATATAAGGAAAATGTTACACTTGCCTTCAGCAATTAGTAATCCTGATTTCTTCACAGATAATTAGCTTCTACGGATAAAAAAGCAATCAGTGCTCTGCATTCTTCCATATCCCAATGAGCCTCTGTGCAGCCACTGAGATTTATATCACACGGATCTGGCCCTCTGAAATCAATAATTATTCAAATGAGGACTCAGCTCATGAGTGTCTTTGAATCGCTCATTCTATGCATCATGCCTAGAGACAGAGGTAGCAGACAGGTTTACATACCATTGTGCACATGCCTGAGTACCTCTGAGGTACATTGAGCATACATGCGTCTCTTCATGTCAAAAGTAGGTTCCTTGCAATTCCCTGATTATGTCTGATAGGAACAGCATCCCTAAACAGTGATGGCTGTGTACCATTTGAACTATATGTTAGCTACCATATTTCATACCACCTTCCATGTCTTTTTGCACTTATTGGCATGATCCATTTCAAACACTGCCACCGAACACACTACTTAGTTGCACTAGATTGCATGACAATTTCCAGATTAGGAAGCATTCAGAACCATGAGATGCCAGTCACTATTCTCTGGTATGAGACCTAAACTATGGTCATGGCTTCCAGTTGCATTGGTTATTAGGGGGCTCTCTGGTGGTACTCACAGGAAACCAAAATCTTGTTTTTCTTGCATATGGACAACCAGAACCATTTCCTTGGGGCCTCCTCTGAGAGTCTCCAGTATGAGGTAGATGTAATAAATGAATAAATATATAATATAAAAGAAACATCTGGAAATGTACTTCCATCACCCTTCCACAGAAATAAATTAATTTATCCATAGTTTACTTAATAAATCAGACTGAGATCAGGCTTTGCAGATGAAAATCATTTTATGTCACCCAAATTATATGTAACGGCATAGCATTCAGGCCGAAGGAAATCAGGAAGTCATAGTGCCACTTTATTCAGCCCTTGTTAGACCCATCATTGAGTATGATACCACCTTAGACATGTACCTGGCCAGACATATGTAACACTTGGAACAGCCACAACAGTGGAAAATCCATGGTATAAACACATTGTTCTATATGGATCACCTTAAATCCTCATCTCTATACTCACTCTCCTACAGGTTACTGACAGGTGATTTATGCCTAACTAGAAGGCATCTTTTGGTCCAGCTTTGATGGACCTTTTCCACATCCACAAACCAGTACATCCAAAGATTTAAATTTTGGTTGTGACATAAATAGGACATATTGGTGAGACAGATATTTATCTTAGAGGATCACCATGCTCTGGAACAGGCTCCCCATCCATATGAAGCTGAGTCCATCCCCAACCCTATTTAAGTGTAATCTTGACAAATCAAAGTTAAAGTAAACTTTGCTGTCACACAAATGAACACAGAGGAAAAAGTGTGCATCACCACACAAAATTTCACTACTCAGGCCCATAACATATGAATGACAGTTTACAGAAGGAAGATAGATTAAATTAATAATAATTTAAATACTAAAAATAAAAAATCAAAATAAGATACTAAACATAAAGTAAAATATTGAAAGCTTTTTACTGCAGAAACAAAACAAATACAACAAGAACAAACTCAGAAGAAATATAAGGATATATAAAAAACAGTACTATAAATAAAGAGGCACACATGTAAAAACTTACCCACCACCAATATATGCCATAAACTTATAGTTTACAGTTTCCATCATGCAGATGGAGACGTATAAAGTAAGCTAAGCAGAGAATTATGTAAATAACAATGACATATTGGACATAAATAATATTTTACCCATTTAGAGGGTTAGGCTATGGATTTGTTGTTTAGCTGTCTAACAGCGTGTGGGAAGAAGCTGTTATGGAATCTGGATGTCCAGCATCTAATGCTTCTGTAGCGCTTCCTTGTTGGCAAGAGTTTGAACAGTCCATGAGTTGGATGGTGTATATCCCTCAATAGTTTTTGGACTCTACCATAGCATCTGTTTGAATATATCTCCTGTAAGGACTGAAGCCTGGTGCCAATGATTTTTGTGGCCTGTTTAACGATCAGCTTGACAGCGATTTCCATACCAGACAACAATGTTATTTGTCAGTATGCTCTTAATCGTGGCTCTGTAGAAGGTAAGTATGACCTGTGGGGGGAGGTTAGCTCTACGAAGTTTGCTAAGGAAGTGAGCAATGGATGAGAAATCAGAAATTTGCCTTGTATCTGACCCCTATGTCCCTGACAGACAGAGACAGACAGTAACTGTGCCCAAAGTAACATACCCCACCACATAATCTTTAAAAACTTCCTAACAGAATATGAGAATAACTGAGATTATACCATAGATAATTTGAGGGAACCTAAGCATGGGATAAAACATTTAGGAGCTGCCTCTATCCATTAATAGTACAGGGAGCAGTTCTGGGGAAAATTTTCTGTTCCCCATCCAAAGATCTAAACTGCTCTTGAATATAGACAGAGATGAACTTTGGTTTATGTGGATGAGGAGTCTGTTCCGCAGCAGCAGTATCATCTGTGAGATATACCTATCTCTCCAAATTATTCTGTTGATGTGGCAGAAGAGGTTCAGATCCCTAGACCAAGTATTTCTCATGCCATTTGACTTGTTGATATGCAGTAGGTCCATCAGTAATGCGTCAGAGGATGCCTTGTATGCCAGACCGAATATAGGGCTTTGAATCAGTCCATGTCAGATTTGTTGTTTAGGCCTTGTATACTTTTAGAAAGGTATCTCTGTGGGGCATTCCAATTATTGCATGTGTCTGGACAGATACATTCCAGAGGGCATTATATTCAATGATTGGCTTGATAAGGGTAAAGTAAAGGGGAACCATGATATCCCTAGATCTAGACACAATCCCATTGTTTATAAGCTGTGAAATATAGAAGAACTTTCTTACAATAGACACATGTTGGTCAAAAGTTAGGTCACTGCCCACATAAGTTTCAAATCTTGAACAACTGGGTCAACTCTTAGGGGAGCATTGTCAATGTAGTAGTTTCCTTGGATAGATAACTTCCCAAAGGATACAATAATACAATTTTTGACATTTAGTTTCAGTCCATGATTTTGGCACCAGTTATTTATTTGGGAAAAAGCTTCCTGCAGGATGGCTAAGTCATTTAGGGATTCAGTGACTGCTCCTAGCCTGCAGCCATCTGCAAACTGAAGTCAGCCAGAGCCCTTTGGTATTGAGATTTACTTAAAAAAAAGTAGATGCTAAACAGGAGAGGTCTTTAGTTCATTTAAAATAATTAGTCCATCTGTGTTATGAAAAAGTGCATTATAAAAATTCAGATTGCATTCTGCATTAATCTATTTCAAACACATTCAACTTTAGCTATAAAATCCTGAATCTACACGTACCTTTTTATTTACTTGCAACCTGTAGTTTAAGTTTGCAAAGCATTTTATGAACAAGAACACATAAAACTCAGTTTTACCTCTACACTACCTTGCCTAGTAAACTCTATGAATGGTGGTTGCTGTTCACAGGATTGCTATAGGAGCTGGCTGCAACTTGTAAACACAAATGGATAGAACTAATTCCTGTAATATCATCTGTTTTCTCATTTACATGACTCTCAACTTTGCTTCATGTCTCCTAATCTGTTGCTCCTGTTTTCTGTTTGTTGTGTATCTTCTAATTCCCACCACTAATACTGCCTCTCTATCCCTGTGTGTAAGTCTTTCCAGTGAAATTAAATTGATTTACTATGGTTTTATGTATTATACTGGCTCATGCATTACAGTGGTTATGATGTAAACACTGTAATGACCATTAGTTTTCATCTCATGTCTGTACTGTTAATCATGGTAACAGATACAAAGGGACCATTAGACGATCCTACTTACTAGGTTAACAACCACAGTGATAAACAAACAAATGGGTAACAACTTAGTCTTTGCTACTTCAACATGCACTTTTAGGAGCTGTCATCCTGACGTTGTTACTGCAGGGATACATTCTGTGTCTGGAGTCATTACACACCGTCACAGTGATGCAAACCTCTGGTATCTCCATTATATCTCTAACATGAGCAATGATACTTAGTGCTAGGCAGGATGAAAGTATTGCCAGCTCTGGATGAATCTGCTGTTAAATGCAGTCATCACACATTAGGTACTACTATGCAGCCTCAAGCCCTCAGAACAGCTTAGTCATTCATTTATCCATCCATCCATCCATCCATCCATCCATCCATCCATCCATCCATCCATCCATCCATCCATCCATCCTTCCATCCATCCATTCGTTCATCCACTCATTCATTCATTGTTTAATACTACTTTATCCTGATCAGATGCAGGAGAGCTGCAGGACCAGGAGAGCTGGAGCATTTCATAGTGCTCAGTGAGCAAGAGGCAGAAAACTAATATTGAATGTGCCAGAGAAGTCCACACACACATGCACACGTGTGCACGCGCGCACACACACACACATACAAAAATACACATACATGCACGCACACAGGAGCACACTCACGCACCCACATGCACCCACACACACCCACACACCCACACACACACACACACACACACACACACACACACAAAGACACACACAAACACACAGGGGGCTGGAATTCACTGGAGAAAACCTTCAAAGGATCAATATATTGGGAGCCAATAACTAGCGAAGGAAATGTAACAAATGAGTGAGGCCAGGCAGAAGCTTGAACTGCCGGTGAGGGATTATCCTCTCTGCTACTCTCCTAGATACTGATTTCACACTACAGGCAAAGGGAAAGGCCTAAGGGAAGACAAGCACGGGTAGAGTTTTTGTCGAGTCTAGAACAGAAGGTGCTGTTAAAAATGGGTTAATTAGTACAGCATGTAAACTACTGCATGATAACTATAAGAATCAAAAGCAATTTACAAAGAAACAATGGAAGGACATATGTATGACTCCAAACTATGCAATAAAGTTCAGAAGGTTTAGTATTTTTCCTTGGAAGTGTTTGCATTGATATTTTATTCCCCAAGTGGACTTCAAATAATTTTTCCTCAGGTAGATATCACATGCTGGAAGTATGATGGAAAAGACATAGATAACTGGGCACATATTTTTGGGAGTGTAATAAGGCGGCCAATTTTAAAACATCCCATACAGAGTATTCTGTTAGAAATATCAGGGAAGTAAGTGGCTGTAACTAATGAAATTATTCTTTTGAAATGGGATGCAGCATCTGAATTGCCTAGACATAGTAAGGCTTTATTAGGTTTAATGATGTTGGCTGCCAGAAATGCAATTACCTGAACGCAGAAATCAAAATCTAAACCAACTGTAATTGAGGTACTGCATATTGTTAAATAAATAAAAGAACTGGAAGCAGGGTCTTTAGAAAAGGAAAGAAGTAAATTAAATAGAAATAAATGGAATCGTGGGAACAATAAATGCAAAATAATGTTCAAGAGGAGTGAGGTTTTAGAAAAGGCAGGAATTGAGCAACATCAGAGTGAATGACAGTTGTTATTTAAAAAAGAAAACATATTTGTAATATATGATGCATGAACAAATTAACATAGTTTGTTTTCATTTCCTTTAATGTGTATGTGCCTATGTCTTAAATAATAACTTAATAAAGATGAAAAAAAAAGAATAAACTGAAACAGATCTATCTGAGGAAAACCTGCAGGAAGCCTAAAGTTTGTCAACTATTTGCCAAGCAACACTGAAAACCTAAACATCAGAAAGTCACTGGTTGGTTTAATCACCATTAAAGACAGAGAAGAGGAAGAATGTTGGATGGGTGACACCTTTGCTTTTTCTCACTTTGTCCCATTTATCCAACTTTGTATAACTTCATATATATATATATGTTCATAGGTTCATAGGTTCATACTAGGCTATCTGCCCTAGGGCATTTATAAGCCTAGCCAGAGTGTGTTTGTCTTTCGCCACCCATTTTAAATTTATTTTGCTATGCCCTTTTTCGAGGTTAGTATACTGTGCCTCTGTCTAACAGTGAAACAGAAGGGATACCTGGGGTAAACCTATGATCTCCCATCCACTCATCAAGATTCCTCTTGAAGAGAGTCAATGAGGGACTCTGCCTAACCTGGACTGGGATTTTATTCCAGAGCGAAGGGAGCCTCTGGGTTATGAATCTGTCCCTCCAGCATGTCCTATTTATTTCAATGCTGAGGTTCAAGTCTCTCGAGCGCATAGCTCGATGGGATTTGGATTTTCTGAGGTGCAGCATGTCCATTAATTCCGGGTTGGACATGGCTTTATACGTCAGGCACAGATCGCCTCTGAGCAGGCGGTATGCCACTGAGTAGAGCTGGAGTTTCTTTAACCGGGCAGCATATGGCATCTGTTTGAGCCCTTTGATCCTCTTGGTGAGGTACTTTGGGGTCTTTCCAGTTGCTGCAGGTGTCTGGTAAGGTACATCCCAAAAGGGGCATTGTACTCAATTATGTGGCCTGATGAGGGATGAGTAAAGAGGCACGATGACCTCCCTGATCTAGATGTGAATCCCTTCATGATTAGGTGGGTTATATAAAGTGTGTATATATTTCATACACACACACACACACACACACACACACACACATATATATATATATATATATATATATATATATATATATATATATATACTGTATACATAGATTTTATATATATCTACATATATATATATATATATATATATATATATATATATATATATATATGTGTGTGTGTGTGTGTGTGTGTTCTATGAACTATATATATATATATATATATATATATATATATATATATATATATATATGAAATATATATATATATATATATATATATATATATATATGATATATATATATATATATATATATATATATATATATATATATATATATATAGATCGATAGATTAGATATAGTTATAGATATATAGATTTATAGATATATAGATAATATAGGCATAGATAGAGATACCTGATCAAATTGCCACAATGGTGACAGCCAGAAGATCAATTGAAATCATCCTAATATTGGGTGATTTCAATTACCCAAACATTAACTGGGAGAACTACTCAAGTACTATCTCCCTTGCCCAACATTTCCTAGAATTTATAAACTCAAACGCCTTGGTTCAACTGGTCAACACTCTCACCAGAGGTGGCAACATACTGGATCTGGTCATCACCAACATGGCAACAGGTGTTCCACACCAGAGGTCAACCCCTTGCTGGTTAGATCTGACCATAAACAAATCACTTTGGATATCCACATTCCGCCCCCACCCCCGGACAAGGAAACCACTGTGAAAAACTTTTCAAAAGCAAACTTCACATTACTTAAGACCGAGGTGGAAAGTTTCAAAACCCCCATGCTGAAGGATAACACTGTCCAAACTGCAAAATCCTTTACTAATGCATTCTACGGGCACCTACAAGAATGCATGGATCATGCCATCCCAAGCAAAACCAAGACTCACTCCTCCAACAAAAGGAAACCAGTCTGGTGTACTCCTGCCATAAACAAGCTATACAACACAAGGAGGAAACTAGTACAGAAAAGAGTAAAATCCCAAGAAAGGAAGACATCCCTGATTAGTATCAGCAAGAAACTACGATCCCTCATAAAATCATCAAAGGCGAGCTTCGAAAGAAAAATTTCCAAGGACTCCAAAGATAACCACAAGGCATCCTTTAGCTATGTCAAGAATCTAAGTGGCAATGCTCAGATCTGCTTGGAGTTAGTGCAGAATGGCACAAAATACACACCGAACCGACCGATATCGCCAACATCCTGGCAGACAGGTTCAGCACAAACTTCATCTCCCTCTCAGCCCCAAAAGGGCCCATAACCATACCAGAAGAATGTAGAGTCCCTGAAATCACAGACACTAAGATAAACAGCCCTCTCCAAAGCCAAAAACACAGCATCAGTGGGACCGGACGGTATCCCAGGCTGCGTCCTACAGAAGCTCAAAGATGAAGTAACCTCTCACTTAAACACACTGTTCAAACTCAGCCATTTCACAGGCTACATACCTATAGAGTGGCGCGCACAGCAGCAGTTATTCCACTCCACAAAGGTGGAGCCACAACAGACCCCGAACTATCGCCTTATAAGCCTGACTAGCTTGGTCTACAATGCTATGGAGTGCATCATCATGGAACTCATTAACAGAGACATTGGAAATCTCCAAACACTGGACCCTACCCAGTTCGGCTTTGTTAAGGGCAGATCATGCCTCCTAAACCTGGTGGACTTCTTTGAGACAGTTACCAAGGCTATAGAGGTGGGAAAGGTGGTACACACAGCCTACCTAGACCTCGCAAAGGCCTTCGACACTATTCCCCATTCTGGTATTATAGACACGCTCACCAGCCTGAACATAAACCCCTATGTCACAAGATGGGTTGCCAACTAGCTCACGGTCAGAACCCACATGGTGAGAGTTATGGAGCTAGGTCCAACTCTAAACCGGTTACAAGTGGCGTTCCCCAGGGCTCAGTTTAGGACCCTCCTGTTCGGCATATACTTCTCAGAGGTACAGGCAACCACAGGAGGACTATGGCTGATCAAGTTTGCAAATGACTGCAAACTAGGGGCTGTAATTGACTCTCCGGCTGACACAGACATCCTCCAAAAGGGTCTCACTGAGACGGAAACCTGGTGTCAAAATTATGGCCTCAAGCTAAATGCAGAAAAGTTCATAGTCATCCCCTTTGGAAAAACCAAAGTACCCACAAACTACCACATAGGTGGTAGTCCCTTAAATACGGAAGATGTAATAAGGGATTTGGAGACCCAAGTAGATAGTAATCTCACCTTTGATAATCACATTGCCAAAGTGGTTAGAAAATCCTTCTACATGGCCCACCTAATCACAAAAGTGTTCGCATCCAGATCAAAAGAGGTCATTGTGCCCCTCTACTCATCACTCATCAGACCCATCATAGAGTACAATGCCCCATTTGGGATGTACCTTACAAGACACCTGCAACAGCTGGAAAGACCACAGAAGTACCTCACTAAGAGGATCACTGGCCTCAAACAGCTGCCCTATGCAGCTCAACTGAAGAAACTCCAGCTGTATTTGGTTGCATACCGCCTACTCAGAGGTGATCTCTGCCTGACGTACAAGACCATGTCCAACCCAGAACTGATGGACATGCTCCACCTAATGAAAACCTTATCCCCTCGAGCTACACACTCTAGAAATCTAAATAGGATGTGCTGGAGGGATAGATTCCTGTCCCAGAGACTTCCCATGCTTTGGAACAATATTCCAATCTACAATAGGCAGAGCTCCTCGCTAACACTCTTCAAAAGAAACCTTGACGAGTGGATGGGAAACAGAAAGTTTACCCCGGGGATCACTTCAGTGGCTCTGCTGGACAGAGGCACAGGGAACTAATCTAAGGGGGCAGCAAAAGCCAGTACATTCTGGCTAGGCTTATAAATGCCTTCGGGCAGATAGCCTAGTACCTACCTATGAACCTATGAACCTAATGTACAAAAGCAAAATTTACAAATATTGACACATTCTGCATATACTCTAAGGATTACCCTGGAGACTAAAATAACCAATTGATTCATAAAACATGGTATCTCAGATCTTTATTGGAATACTTTAAACGCGATTTTAATTTTAAAAATCAAAAGGACAAATCAGATCCGCACAATTATCGCCCCATTTCTTTGATTAATATTGACATTAAAATTTTAGCCTCTCTTTTAGCAAATAGGCTTAGGAAAATTCTTCCTTCTATAATATCCAAGGAACAATCAGGCTTTATGTCAGGTAAACATACTTGGGATAATACCTTAACTTTAGATTCATTAATGCATATTCTGAAAAAGACAAAAATCCAATTTATGCCTTGATATTAGATGCTGAAGGCTTTTGATAGGGTTAACTGGATGTTTCTTTTCTTTCCTTATCATATTTCAATATTCCCCTTCTTTCATAGATATGATTAAAGTTTTATATAATAACTCCTCGACTTGCTTGTGGATAAACAAAATTTTATCAAAACCAATACGAATAACTAATGGTACTAGACAGGGTTGTCCGCTATCTCCTTTCCTTTTTTAATATATTCATTGAACCCCTATTTCTTTATATAAAATCAAATACAGTTCATGTGATTCCTAGAGTAATGAATACTATAGTTCCTTTGTCTGCTTTTGCTGATGATTTAATTATTTACTTTCAACTTCCTAACACTGATCTTCATAAGATTGAATCCTCCATTGAGATCTTTTCTAAAGCTTCAGATTATCAAGTCAATTTTCAGAAATCTCACATCTTTCCTATAAATCCTCAGGGGTATAATCCAAGTTATTTTCCCTTGTCTTCCTTTAAAATTACTTTCGATATTAAATATTTAGGGATTTCCTTTAATCATAATGTTTCATCTACATTTCAAAATAATCTCCTTAAATCATGGTCCAAAATAACTCTCGATATTCTTAGGTGGCAGAAGTTGAAATTATCTCTCTTGTCTAAAGCTGCTATAATTAAAATGAATATTCTACCTAAAATTCTCTTTCAATTCAACTCTGTAGATCAGGTAATACCAAAATCTTTTTTGACTAAAATATGTAGGGATTTATCTAAATTTATCTGGTATCCAAAATCTGTGAGAATTGCATATAATAAACTAACTATTCCCAAATCGGGTGGAGGACTGGGACTGCCAAATTTTCAATTATACTACTTCATCATTTCGCAAGTAGGTTATTATGTATTTCCAAATTTAAGTTAGTGGATTATAATTCTTATCCCTTATGGTCTAAAATATGGTTTCAACATGTTATAAGTCTGAATTTGAATCCCGAGGCCCTCCCTTTTCTCGTAAAAGATTCCTTTAAAAATCTCAAACTCTCAAATAATTTAAAACATAAGATTATTATTTTTCAAAACTTAATGAAACTTATGAATTTGGATAAAACCCTTCCCTTACTTCAACCCTTACATCTAAATCCTAATATTACAATTAATAATCTTCCTGTTAATCTTTCTAAATTCCCGGAAATTAAAAGCTTTGTGGTCTGGGATTTACTTAAACATAATAATGAATCATTTTCTAACCTATGTGTGATATTGAAGATAAATAAAAAATATTTATCGATAATCAGACAATTGAGAGATATTATTAAGTATAAATTTATACACCTTTTTGATAATGGACAAAATATATCCTTATTAGAATCTGTTTTGCATAATCTTACTCTACCCAAGAAAATGGTTTCTAATTCATATAAACTTATATCATCTATGATAAATAATAGTCCATGTCTTTTTTCAAACTATTGGAATAGTTATCACCCTCTTCTTTCACATGATCAGAAGCTTTTGTCTATAAAAAACACTATTAATTTCTCCCCATTTAAGAATCTTTTTACACACAATTGATGATTAACAATAATACATATTTTACTCCAGCTAGACTAGCAAAAATTGACTCAATAAATCTCCTTCTTGCTCCTGCTGCTCAGCACCCTATGCTGACTTATTTCATATCTTTTGGTCCTGTTATCATACTCATAAACTTTGGACTTAGTTAAAGGTCCGTCTTCAAAAAATGGGATACCACAAATCAACCCTTTGTTGGGAACTAGCCATCCTTCACATACCTATGTGTACTCTTTCTTTAGTTGATACCCATGTTTTGGTCTTTTTATGTTCTCTCATGAAACTGTACATCTCTAGAAATTGGATGGATCGTACTAAGCTTTGTTGGAATAACTTTAAATCATTGGTATTTACATACATGGCTGCTCACAAATTTATTAGTAAGAGTCCTAAGAAGAATGCCCTTTATCTAAAAATTTGCTCCAAAGTTAATACACTTCTCCTTATTTCTTCTTGATTTAATTCAGAGGTTTGTAGTTTTAATTCCAATATTTAGTACTATTTAATTACTGTTATATTATGTTTTTCTGACAGCTTGTGGGGTTGCTTGTTGAAATTTTGTGATTTTTATTAGTATACTGTGTATTTTATTTATCTTGTTATAACTTGTTTGGTTCTTATTGTATTAAAACAAAATTGCCAATAAAAATTTTTTTTTGAAAAAAAAAAAAAAATCTAAACCAACTGTAATTGAGGTACTGCATATTGTTAAATAAATAAAAGAACTGGAAGCAGGGTCTTTAGAAAAGGAAAGGAGTAAATTAAATAGAAATAAATGGAATTGTGGTAACAATAAATGCAAAATAATGTTCAAGAGGAGTGAGGTTTTAGAAAAGGCAGGAACTGAGCAACATCAGAGTGAATGACAGTTGTTATTTAAAAAAGAAAACCTATTTGTAATATATGATGCATGAACAAATTAACATAGTTTGTTTTCATTTCCTTTAATGTGTATGTGCCTATGTCTTAAATAATAACTTAATAAAGACGCAAAAAAAAAAGAATAAACTGAAACAGATCTATCTGAGGAAAACCTGCAGGAAGCCTAAAGTTTGTCAACTATTTGCCAAGCAACACTGAAAACATAAACATCAGAAAGTCACTGGTTGGTTTAATCACCATTAAAGACAGAGAAGAGGAAGAATGTTGGATGGGTGACACCTTTGCTTTTTCTCACTTTGTCCCATTTATCCAACTTTGTATAACTTCATATATATATATATATATATGTTCATAGGTTCATAGGTTCATACTAGGCTATCTGCCCTAGGGCATTTATAAGCCTAGCCAGAGTGTGTTTGGCTTTCGCCACTCATTTTAAATTTATTTTGCTATGCCCTTTTTCGAGGTTAGTATACTGTGCCTCTGTCTAACAGTGAAACAGAAGGGATACCTGGGGTAAACCTATGATCTCCCATCCACTCATCAAGATTCCTCTTGAAGAGAGTCAATGAGGGACTCTGCCTAACCTGGACTGGGATTTTATTCCAGAGCGAAGGGAGCCTCTGGGTTATGAATCTGTCCCTCCAGCATGTCCTATTTATTTCAGTGCTGAGGTTCAAGTCTCTCGAGCGCGTAGCTCGATGGGATTTGGATTTTCTGAGGTGCAGCATGTCCATTAATTCCGGGTTGGACATGGCTTTATACGTCAGGCACAGATCGCCTCTGAGCAGGCGGTATGCCACTGAGTAGAGCTGGAGTTTCTTTAACCGGGCAGCATATGGCATCTGTTTGAGCCCTTTGATCCTCTTGGTGAGGTACTTCTGGGGTCTTTCCAGTTGCTGCAGGTGTCTGGTAAGGTACATCCCAAAAGGGGCATTGTACTCAATTATGGGCCTGATGAGGGATGAGTAAAGAGGCACGATGACCTCCCCTGATCTAGATGTGAATCCCTTCATGATTAGGTGGGCTATATAAAGTGTGTATATATTTCATACACACACACACACACACACACACACACACACACACACATATATATATATATATATATATATATATATATATATATATATATATATACTGTATAGATACATTTTATATATATCTACATATATATATATATATATATATATATATATATATATATATATATGTGTGTGTGTGTGTGTGTGTGTATCTATGAACTATATATCTATATATATATATATATATATATATATATATATGATATATATATATATATATATATATATATATATATATAGATTGATAGATTAGATATAGTTATAGATATATAGATTTATAGATATATAGATAATATAGGTATAGATAGAGATACCTGATCAAATTGCCACAATGGTGACAGCCAGAAGATCAATTGAAATCATCCTAATATTGGGTGATTTCAATTACCCAAACATTAACTGGGAGAACTACTCAAGTACTATCTCTCTTGCCCAACATTTCCTAGAATTTATAAACTCAAACGCCTTGGTTCAACTGGTCAACACTCTCACCAGAGGTGGCAACATACTGGATCTGGTCATCACCAACATGGCGACAGGTGTTCCACACCAGAGGTCAACCCCTTGCTGGTTAGATCTGTCCATAAACAAATCACTTTGGATATCCACATTCCGCCCCCACCTCCGGACAAGGAAACCAGTGTGAAAAACTTTTCAAAAGCAAACTTCACATTACTTAAGACCGAGGTGGAAAGTTTCAAAACCCCCATGCTGAAGGATAACACTGTCCAAACTGCAAAATCCTTTACTAATGCATTCTACGGGCACCTACAAGAATGCATGGATCATGCCATCCCAAGCAAAACCAAGACTCACTCTTCCAAGAAAAGGAAACCAGTCTGGTGTACTCCTGCCGTAAACAAGCTATACAACACAAGGAGGAAACTAGTACAGAAAAGAGTAAAATCCCAAGAAAGGAAGACATCCCTGATTAGTATCAGCAAGAAACTACGATCCCTCATAAAATCATCAAAGGCGAGCTTCGAAAGAAAAATTTCCAAGGACTCCAAAGATAACCACAAGGCATCCTTTAGCTATGTCAAGAATCTAAGTGGCAATGCTCAGATCTGCTTGGAGTTAGTGCAGAATGGCACAAAATACACCGAACCGACTGATATCGCCAACATCCTGGCAGACAGGTTCAGCACAAACTTCATCTCCCTCTCAGCCCCAAAAGGGCCCATAACCATACCAGAAGAATGTAGAGTCCCTGAAATCACAGACACTAAGATAAACAGCCCTCTCCAAAGCCAAAAACACAGCATCAGTGGGACCGGACGGTATCCCAGGCTGCGTCCTACAGAAGCTCAAAGATGAAGTAACCTCTCACTTAAACACACTGTTCAAACTCAGCCATTTCACAGGCTACATACCTATAGAGTGGCACGCACAGCAGCAGTTATTCCACTCCACAAAGGTGGAGCCACAACAGACCCCGGGAACTATCGCCTTATAAGCCTGACTAGCTTGGTCTACAATGCTATGGAGTGCATCATCATGGAACTCATTAACAGAGACATTGGAAATCTCCAAACACTGGACCCTACCCAGTTCGGCTTTGTTAAGGGCAGATCATGCCTCCTAAACCTGGTGGACTTCTTTGAGACAGTTACCAAGGCTATAGAGGTGGGAAAGGTGGTACACACAGCCTACCTAGACCTCGCAAAGGCCTTCAACACTATTCCCCATTCTGGTATTATAGACACGCTCACCAGCCTGAACATAAACCTCTATGTCACAAGATGGGTTGCCAACTAGCTCACGGTCAGAACCCACATGGTGAGAGTTGCGGGAGCTAGGTCCGACTCTAAACCGGTTACAAGTGGCGTTCCCCAGGGCTCAGTTTTAGGACCCCTCCTGTTCGGCATATACTTCTCAGAGGTACAGGCAACCACAGGAGGACTATGGCTGATCAAGTTTGCAAATGACTGCAAACTAGGGGCTGTAATTGACTCTCCGGCTAACACAGACATCCTCCAAAAGGGTCTCACTGAGACGGAAACCTGGTGTCAAAATCATGGCCTCAAGCTAAATGCAGAAAAGTTCATAGTCATCCCCTTTGGAAAAACCAAAGTACCCACAAACTACCACATATTTGGTAGTCCCTTAAATACGGAAGATGTAATAAGGGATTTGGAGACCCAAGTAGATAGTAATCTCACCTTTGATAATCACATTGCCAAAGTGGTTAGAAAATCCTTCTACATGGCCCACCTAATCACAAAAGGGTTCACATCCAGATCAAAAGAGGTCATTGTGCCCCTCTACTCATCACTCATCAGACCCACCATAGAGTACAATGCCCCATTTGGGATGTACCTTACTAGACACCTGCAACAGCTGGAAAGACCACAGAAGTACCTCACTAAGAGGATCACTGGCCTCAAACAGCTGCCCTATGCAGCTCAACTGAAGAAACTCCAGCTGTATTTGGTTGCATACCGCCTACTCAGAGGTGATCTCTGCCTGACATAGAAGACCATGTCCAACCCAGAACTGATGGACATGCTCCACCTAATGAAAACCTTATCCCCTCGAGCTACACACTCTAGAAATCTAAACCTCACCACAACAATAAATAGGATGTGCTGGAGGGATAGATTCCTGTCCCAGAGACTTCCCATGCTTTTAAACAATATTCCAATCTACAATAGGCAGAGCTCCTCGCTAACACTCTTCAAAAGAAACCTTGACGAGTGGATGGGAAACAGAAAGTTTACCCCGGGGATCACTTCAGTGGCTCTGCTGGACAGAGGCACAGGGAACTAATCTAAGGGGGCAGCAAAAGCCAATACATTCTGGCTAGGCTTATAAATGCCTTCGGGCAGATAGCCTAGTACCTACCTATGAACCTATGAACCTAATTTACAAAAGCAAAATTTACAAATATTGACACATTCTGCATATACTCTAAGGATTACCCTGGAGTAGACTAAGCCAAAGCCAAGTGTTTTGCATTCCATACAACTCCCGATACTTATATATGCTAACTGCTAGATCATACAATGCATGAGAAAAGAGAATATTCCCCTACTTTCGTACACCTGTCAAACATATGATGATGTTCAAACTGTGTCGGCATTGTGTCCACTCTATCAGGTGTTATACAGATTATATATATATATATATATATATATATATATATATATACACATATGGATTCACTTCAGAAGACTGAAAACCCACAATCTCGAATCCCATAAGACTGACACCCAAAATCCTGAAAATTCAAAATCCTGAATTCCAAAAGACTGAAAACACACAGAATACAAACACTGACTATATTCCAGTGAAAGGACACAGAAAAACAAAGACATGAAAAAGCATATTACTTTCCAACAAGTATGAAAATGGGAGGCAAGCCCCCCTGCACCCTCCATGTGGGGGCTGCGCCCCCCACACCCCCCTGCTACTTAAATATATCAACTCCGAGATTACACTTCACTATACTAACATGAGTTATGTTGTAGTATAGCAAGTTAAAAGGGAACATTACTAAGGTTACAACAGGCAGTCATGAAACATGTAATGGTATGTTTGCCATTTTTTTTATGGAGTGCGATCTCGGAGTTGGGTGGGGTGCTGGGGGGCTTGATCCCTATTCATACTTGATGGAAAGTAATATGCTTTGTATTATCTATAGGCAGTGTTTATATCCTATGTGCTTTCAGTCTTCTGTGATTCAGGATTTTGAGTTTTCAGGATTTTGGATGTCAGTCTTATGGGATTTGAGATTGTGGATTTTCAGTCTTCTGAAGTGAATCCATATATATTACTATCAGCATACTGAATCCCCTTTGATTGACATTTTAGAATCTTCTTTTTCTTCTTCTTTTGGCTTTTCCTGGTTAGGAGTCGCCACAGCGGATCACCTGCCTGCTCATGATTGGCAGTGGCGTTTTACAGTGTCGAGTTGAAAGCCCAGCACCCAACCTTCCACAGAAGGCACACACATGCATGCACTCACGCCTAGGGCCAATTTAGAGTGTCCATTCCACCTACAGCATGTCTTTGGGATGTGGGAGGAAACTGGAGCACCTGGAGGAAACCCACGCGACCACAGGGAGGACATGCAGACTCCGCACAGAAGGCACCCCAGCCGAGAATCGAACCAGACAACCTCTTGCTGTGAGATGGCAATGCTAACTGCTGCACCACTGTGGCAGCTCTCTTTGATTGACCTTTTAGAATATTGACCCTAAATGCTGAATCCAGAATGCCGAAAAGTAAGCCAAGGTGAAAATGAATACATCGATAACCATGGTTCAATGTAGTCAGCATAGCAGGAGGTGACATCAGTCACCCATTCTATGCACATTAACGTACCATTACACTCTACAGTCAACGGTACAGTAATGCTACTATTTTGCGGGGGGGGGGGCTATGCCTCCCGGCACCCCCCCAGCCCCCCACACCCCCTGTAAATTAAATATACTGACTTCAAGATCACACTACAGTGAGGAAATGGACTAATTCCCTGTTCCCCACTGAGCCGCGATCTCCCAGCATGTCAGATCAGGAACTATTGAGCATAACATGCAACTCGATCATTCAGAAATGATCACTTTTAGTTCAATTCACTGCCATTTTGAAAACAGTGATTTGACCATGTATCACTCAATACCCTGCACTTCATGAATGTCATAGTAAACCTATAGATATATATATATATATATATATATATATATATATATATATATATATATATGGATTCACTTTACAAGCTCAGTGTTTTAAAACGTCGAACTTAATATGGCCAAGACCATATAATCGACATTTTAAAACATCGAACCTGTAAAGCAAACACAAAAACAACAGAAAAAATTTCTAAGATGGTTTTGCAGGGGGAAGCCCCCCCTACACCCCCCCCCCCACTGTTTAAATATACCAACTCCGAGATCGCACTACAGAGTGGAAAAGGGAAACTTACCCATTCCGCGCTGTATGGAGATCTCCGCTTTACAGGTTCAATGTTTTAAAATGTTGATTATATGGTCTCGGCCATATGAGTTTTGATGTTTTAAAACATTGAACTTATAAAGTGAATATATATATATATATATATATATATATATATATATGTATGTATATATATATATATATATATATATATATATATATATATATATATATACATTTATTTATTTATTTATTTATTGAGATGTGTGATCTTCGGGTTAGTCCCCTTGAACAAAAAGTTTTAGTTTGTTTACAGATGCAGCATCCCATAGTTGTCTACACGTTAGGTTCGTTTCATCTTGTCAATTATTAGAGACAACTGTTCATAGTAAATCCAAAAAGGTATATAGGATGCTCTTTGCTTCTGCATTCTTCCTCAGATTTTCTGTTGATAGTCTTATGGAGTTCTTGCATGTGCTTTGTCCTACCTCATAACACATAAAGTACAGTTGCGTACAATTGTCATAAATGTAGCTGTTCGAGTGCATTCACTGCTGCAGTCATCACACTTGGGTTATCCTGCCAGGGGTAGCCTTCAGTCGGCCTAAATGCCAGAGGCTTAGTATTTAAGCGTCAGTTGCTGTCACTTCAGGACTGACGTCAGGTCATCAGGGGTATAAAAACAGGCAGCAGACGCCATTACATCAGTTTTCTGCCCCAAATGTCAGGAGCCCCCAAATAGAGAGCTAAGTTATGGTGGAATAACACCACCAGTAAAAAGTAAATACCAATAGCCCTGTAAGGAGTGAGGAAGGGAGAGAGAGAGAGAGACAAGGGGGCTGGAGGAATGCACTCGAACATCTACATTTATGGTAAGTATATACAACTGTACTATGTTCTTCATGTTTCACTGTTGCAGTCATCACACTTGGGTTGATTCCTAAAGCTGAAGAATGGGTGGAGACAATCAAGAAGAGTTGGGGCTGGCTAGTATGCCCAATAGGACTGTGGTTGCAAAGGCCACCCTGGATTTGGAAAAGATAGGTAGGTGGTAATGCTTGGTGAAGGTATGAACAGAACTCCATGTTTTAGCTTCCAGAATGTCCCTGATAGGGACTCCTCTGTGAAAGGCTGTAGAGGTTGAAGTTGTCCTAGTGGAATATGTTCTGACCCCCTGTGGTGGTGGTTTTCCATGTTGTTTGTAACAGAAATGGATGCGGTGTGCTATCCATTTAGAGATGGTTTGTTTTGATATAGCCTTGCTCTCTGCCCCGGTGCAAAGCTGACTAGTAACTGGTCAGATTTCCTAAAGGGCTTAGTCCTATCCAGGAAGAATCTGAGCTGTCTGTGCACATCTAAAGAGTGCAAGATCCTTTCCCCCTTATTTTGTGATTTAGGGAAAAAGGTGGGCAAAGGAATAGATTGGTTGAGATCCACACTGGATACCAGTTTAGGCATGAAAGTTGGGTTAGTCCTGAGGGAGACCCTGTCAGCATGGAAATGATGAAGGGTTCCACTGCGATAAGTGCTTGTAGAGCAGACACTCTTCTAGTTGAAGTGATGGCCAAAGCAAGGCTGTCTTCCAAGAGAGGAATTTTAACTCTGCTAAAGCTGCAGGCTGAAAGGGGGGGGGGCGTGAGCTTTTCCAACTCAAAGTTAAGGTCCCAAGGAGGGGTAGGGGCTCTTCTTGCAGGCCGTACGTTGTTAGCCCCTTTCAGGAGCTGCTTGATGAGAGGGTATGAGAAGAGAGCTGACTCAGTGCTGTAATGTGCAGAGATGGCAGAGGCATGGATTTTAATGGAAGAGAAGGAAAGGCCCCTGTGGAGCAGGTCTTCTAGGTAATCCAGGATGAGAGATAAGGATGGCTGTGCTGGTTCAGCTCCTTTAGTCTGGACCCAGGAACAATACCTTTTCCACTTGTCAGCATAGGATTTTCTAGTACTGGGTCATCTTGCTTCACGTATAACATCCAGGACCTGCTTGCTTAGGCTGGCCAGTGGAGAAGTCAAGGAATAAGCCAGGCTGCCAGGTTCAGGGTGTGCAATTGTGGATGCATGAACTCTCCCTCTTGCTGAGTCAGGAGAGTTGGAATCTGAGGGAGGTGCCATGGAGGCAACTGAGACAGACTGTGCAGTAGGGGGTACCAGTGCTGGTGTGGCCAGTCTGAGGCAATCAGGATTGCCCTTGGTCTCTCCTCCCTTATTTTGAGTAGTACTCTGGTAAGAAGAGGAAGGGGAGGAAATGCATAGAGTGAGAGGTTTTTCCAGTGGAAGGACAGGGCATCCACTTTCCAGGCTTTGCTGTGAGGTTCCCTGGTGCAGACTTTGCTGAGATGGTGGTTGTAGTGGGAGGCAAATAGGTCCTCCTTCGGGGTACCCCATTTCTGGGTCACAAGGCTGAAGGTTTTGTGGTTTAATTGCCACTCGTGCATCTAGGAGATTTCTGCTTAAGTTGTCTGCCAGAGAGTTTTGATTTCCTGGCAGGAAATGGGCTTGCAAGTGAATATGCATGGCTGAGGCCGTGTTCCAAAGGGTCATGGCTAGCCTGCAGAGTGGGTAACAGTGGGTTCCCCCCTACTCGTTGATGTACCACATCACTGTGGTGTTGTCAGTTTTAATTAGAAGAGGCCTCCAAGAGAGTAGGGATCTGAAAGCTGTTAGGGCATGCTGAACAGCTGCCATCTCTTCCTGGTGGATGTGCAGATGAATTTGATTTGGGCTCCAGGGGCCCTGAATGCACCTGCTGTCCAGATATGCTCCCCAGGCATAGTCTAATGCATCTGTGGTTAGGGTCTGGGCAGCGTGGGGGTGTGTAAAGGGAAGTCCCTTGTTGTGGTTGCATGCTGCTGCCCACCAAAGGAACTCTTTCCTTAGACAAGGTATCATAGGTATGATAGTTTCCAAGTCCTGAGAATGTTGGCACCAAATACTTTTTAAGTACCATTGAAGTTTCCTCATATGCAGTCTGGCATATGGAATTAGTAGAATGCAGGAGGCCATGAACCCTAGAGCTTGCAGGATTTTCCTTGTGGATCACTGGGCTCTGGTGGCCATTTGAGAGACGTAGTCTGTCACATAGGCTTGTTTTTCTGGAGTAAGGAATGCCATCTGGGATGCTGTGTCCAAGCTTGTTCCCAGGAATACAATTTTTTGACTGTGGACTAGTTTGGATTTCTTTCCATTGAGTGTACCCCAGTGAGGTTAGAAGGTCCTTTACAAATGTCAGGTGCTGCAACAGCTTTTCCTGACTGTCTGCCTGAATCAGGCAGTTGTCCAAGTAGGGGTAAATTTGAATATTTCTTTGTTTGCAAAAGGCAATGGCTGGAGCCAGGCATTTTGTGAAAACTCTGGGACCAGTGGATAAGCCAAAGGGAAGTGCAGAGAACTGATAATGCATAGATCCTGTCCTGAAATGTAGATATTTCCTCCAGGATTCCCTGATTGGGATATGCAGATAGGCCTCCTTTAGGTCTGGGGTGGCTAACCAGGCATCTTTGGACAGCACAGGGAGAAGCTGCTGTAGGGTGAGCATTTGAATTTTGGTACTAGCAGGAAGGTGTTTAGAATGGATAGATTTAAGATTGGGTACCAGGTGTCCTTTTTTCTGGGTACCAGGAAAAGTCTGGAATAAAAACCTAGGCCTATCTGTTCTACAGGAACATGATGAATTGCCATGATGGAGAGCAGGGACTGAACTTGGTTTTGTGCCTCTGCCCACTGGTTTGGAGGAAGATCTGGGAACCCTTTTGAGGTTGGCAGGTGTGGAAATAAAATTTGTAGCCCTGGGATACTATGCTGAGGACCCATAGATCGTTGATAATGGAGCCCAGTTTTTTGCATGGAAGGCAAGGTTTCCTGCTAGGGGCACGAGCTACTGGGCAGAGGTGAGAGAAGGAGTTGAGAAGTCATTGTGAATTCTTTCCATAAAGGGGTGGCTTATCGCTCCCTGTTTTAGAAGTAGGGGTATTCCATTGCTTAGATCTCTGCATACCCTGAGACTGTTGTCTGGTGGGGTCTGCTTCCACTACTATCTAGTCTGAGGTGGCTTTGAGGGGGCTGGAAAGGACCAATGTTTTGAGAGGCAATGCCTACCAAATCTTGGAGGCTGTACTTGCAAAAAATCTTTGACTGTCTGCATAGACTTAGCTTTTTCTTCCATCTTTTTTAAAACTTCTGCTTTGTGCCAAACAGATTGTCTTTGTTCAGAGGTGTGTCCAATAATTTTCTGATTTGATATGGTCTGGCAAGGTCTGTTCCTTAAGCCAGGCATGCCTTCTAAGTACAGAACCTGTGACTGCTGCCCTACCAGATGCTTCTAAGGTGTCAAACCCACATTGCAGGGAATGCTTGCTGACTTGGGTTGCAGAATGCATAAGCTCCTGTAATTTTTTTATTTTCTGCACAGCCAGGGAAGGTAGATCATTTTTGCTTAATAAGTTCCATAGTATGTTGCTGGTATTTCAGCACATGTAACTGACAATTTAATGCTCTAATGGCAAGAGTTGCAGAGGTGTATACTTTTTTACCCCATCTATCTAACGATAGGGAATCCCTGTCCGAGGGGGTGGGATTCTTAGCTGTAGTTGCTTTTATTACTTTATGTCCTTGGAAGATAACCTCTAGGTCAGCGGTAGGATTCTTGAAAAGAAATTTGTGTGAGTCAGGGACTCTGTAGTACCCATCAGGTTTCCAGGGAGCAGGAGGTAAAGTATCAGGAGTTAGGCTGGATTCCATAACGACATCATCCACAACATCTAAAACAGGAGGCATAGCTAAGGGTCTGTGCTGTGGTAAATCTAAAAATTTCCTGAGTCTCTTTTTGGACTGAGGATAATCCTGGCATTCCCAATGGAAATGGTCTTTCAAAGTACATAGGGTTTCACCAAAAGAAAAACCCTCTGGAGGAGAGGCAGAAGGAATGGATTCCTCTGCATCTGAATCTTCATAAGCAGATAAGGGGATGTCTTCATAATCAGAAACCTCAGAGTCATAGGACACTTGGTCAGATAAAGCTGCTGGGGACAAGTGTCTTTTCCTTTTAGCAGGGGAAGGCTGGCTTCCCCTAATCAGCATAATAAGGTCTTCCGCCATTTTAAGCATCTGTGATTGTCACAAGGAAGCAGGCGCTTGAGTTTGGGTCATCGTTTTTTTAGGCATAGCTCGTACTCTGGGCCTTAGAAACTCAGTAGTTTTAGAAGGAACTGAAGACGTGAAAGAAGTCATCGGTTTGTGTCAAATATCGGTAGTGCGAAGAACTTCCTCAGAAGCCGTTGCCTGCACAGTGGCTCTGGACCCATCCAAGTTAGAGACATCTGCAGGTTCTGTAGTCAAAGAAGAGTCTTGAAGCATACCGGACTCCAAACGGGTCTTGGTAGCAGCCTGCAAATTCATCAAAGTGGGCATCAGGGGCTGCAAAAGTGCCTCACTAAGTACCGGTGAACTGGAGACTAGCTTAACGGAAACATCGTCAGCAGTTTTGGACCTGTGCAGTCTGTCTCTGTCTTTATCCTTACATTTATTTGGAAGATCGGTAGTCGAATGGCTTACCAAAGCCATTTCAGAATATGGAGGTCGACAGCGAAAGTATTTAGTTACTATAAGGGCCCAACGACGAATAGTTCAGGCGTTGAACAAAGCACAAAACTGGCAGCGAGGGACGTCATGGTCTGGGCCTAAACAGGTGAAGCAAATCTCGGTGTGGTATTTGCTTTCCACAGGCGAGACAATTGTTAACTTTTTCTGACATTGATCAGAGCAAGAAAAAAGGATCCCCAATGGGGTACTTAGCTTTAAAAGACTTCAACTTCAATTTGGGAAAAGAAAACTCAGGTAGCGGCCAACCAGCACTCATGCGAACTGCTTCTGCTTTGGGCTCCTCAGCAAGAAAGACTGATGTAATGGTGTCAGCTGCCTGTTTTTATACCACTGACAACCTGGCGTCAGTCCTGAAGTGACAGCAACGACGCAGAAATAATAAGCCTCTGGTATTCAGGCCTACTGAGGGCTACCCCTGGCAGGATAACCCAAGTGTGATGACTGCAACAGTGAAACACGAAGAACATCTTTCTCTTATTTCTGTACTGTGTTTACCTGCCTAGCACATCTCCAGACATTTTCTTGCTTTTCCTCTTGTCCCTGTGTTTAAACTTGTGAAAATACTTCATTCTTGTGAATAGAAATATGCACCTCTTTATTTGCTCAACTGTCTGTCTATCTGTCTATCTATATATCTATCTATCTATCAATTCTATCAATTGTGATTTACTTTGAATGCATAGTAGATACATTTTACAGCTATGAATGTGCTACCAAATGGAGAGAAAGACAGACCCCGGGATTCACGAAACTTGTGACAGGTGCAGGAGTAGCGTCAGTGTTCCAACACCAAATATGGCTGCTGAGTGATGCAGATATGAGCTGTTTTCACATTCACTACCTGCGTATGCTACGCTGGCACAGCTCTTGGCTCCTGTATGCTAATCACCCCATTTGCAGCAGTGTAGCATTCAAATGAGGGTATTTAGTGATCCATGAAGTGGTGCAGGCACAGTGTAAGCATGCAGAAATGTAAACTGTAAAAAAACGGTTTGCATTACTGCAAACATAAAATCGGAGCCTTGTCAGCTGGCCAAGCACATGCATTATATTGTTAATATATGCCAATGGCAAAATATACAGCCATTGGCATAAAAAAATGTACAAAATGTAAAAATAACATTTTTATTTTTTCTCATGCTATCGCGAAGTTTAAAGTGTAGGGCAGCGGTGTGCAAACGGGATCGTAAGAAAAATAGAAAAAAAGAAAATAAAACTGCAATGTAACACATATCATGATTTCCCCATAATAGTCAGTGGCAGGCATGTTACACCACACCATGATGCAAGGGTTGCTAAGGGGCTGTGTTAGTGTTATGCGTGGTTTCTAGTAATTAGTAGGCAATCTAATGCAAATGAGAGGAGTTATACTGAATTACAGATCCCCCCCGCCCCTGGTGTAAGGATGCACCTCACAGTGTAGTGTTATAACACCGAGGTGTGACCATGAGATAAAGATGACATCAAGAGAGGGGTGTGTCACCTTTGCTGTAAGCACATTGGAGCAATGCCAATCCGGGTTGCCCGTAGCTAAGCAAAGCTAAAGAAAAGGGGTGTGTTTAACTGGCTTTAGCTTTGCCTAGCTGAGAGCAGACAAGGTAACAGAGTATGCATGTGAACAGAGATTTAAACAAGCATAAACCCGGTAAATGGGTTTGCGCAATGCGCACCGTAGCTGAAACAAGAAGGATATAGGGAAAAAATAAGGAAATGTTGCAGCAGGAAAATTGGAGTACAAATGAGTAATTAACACCTAGGAACCTACAGTAGGCCATTGACAACAGCTAACAAGGCTGCTAACAGCTACCCACAGAACAGGAAAGGGGAGGGGCTGTACTGCAAAGAAAACAGTAAAGTGTCACAGCAGAACAAAGTAGAATTGCATTATATCAGCTACATAACACACTTTGCAGCACACGACTGGGTAGGGAAAGTATGAGACAATAAAGCTGGCAGGTGGATGCATGCCTGACAATGGGAGGGGATCTAGGTTTAAAAGGGAATTAAAGGGCAACAGATGAATCAAGCCAGGCAAGCATAACTCCACACCACAGCCCCCACACTTGCAGTAATCAATGTAAAACCCATAAGTAAGATACCTTGCAGCTGGAATTGTTCATACAGAGCCAATGACATCAGCAGCATCTATAGCACAATAGCATAAAGTGTGAAAGCACCTCACACACACTTGTGTTTTCCCATACACACTGCACCATTGGTGTATACAAACGGGGAAGTTTTAATATGTACATGTTAGGGGCTGCCATTGCTTTGATCAACCAGCATGTGATAGAGACTGAAGGTGGTAAGGAGGATGATGCTGACAACCACTGCAGGCACCAGAGGAGGAGAAGAGTGTTCAGACCCAGGGTAACCTACCAGGGGCTACATGATCTGGAGATAGTAGAGCATTACAGGGTGGACAGGGACACCCTACAGCAACTTGTGGAGCTGTGCTGGCCATGCCTCAGAGCCAGAGCAAACAGAGGGAAACCCATCCCAGTGGATACCAAGGTATGTGTAAGCTTGAGAATACTAGCCACAGGTACCTTTCAAAGGCCAACTGGGGATATCATGGGGATCTCACAGGCATCAGCATCCAGGGTACTCCACCAGTTCCTGGATGCCATATTACCACATGCAAATGAGCACATATATTTCTCCCAAGTGCAGGAGGAGTTGGCCAGCAATATGTGTCTCTTCCACTGTGTGGCAGAATACCCAGAGGGACTAAGTGCAATAAACTGCATGCACATACACATCAAGTCACAACCTGGTAAGTAGGGTAGGCGCTACATAAACTGCAAGGGATACCCCTCCATCAACTGCCAGATTGTGTGCAATGCCCAGGGAATTATCATGGATGTGTGTGCTGGCAGCCCTGGAAGCTATCATGACTCCCACATCTGGCATGCCTCACAGCTGTATCAGGCATTTGCCAGGGGGGACATCCAAAATGACCATCTGGTGGGGGATGCTGGCTATGCACTGGAACCGTGGATGAAGACACCCATCAGAAATGCATACACACCCATGCAAGAACGCCATAATGAGGCACACCCACAAACCAGAATCATCACAGAGTGTGTGTTTGGGATGCTCAAATCATGGTTCCATTGCATGGACATATCCAGTGGAGCCTTGCAGTACTCTCCAATCACATGTGCCCACATCTTCATAGTATGCGCCTGCCTTGCTGCACAATATGATCCTGCGGAAACAGCTGCAGCAGGGACAGAATGGTGAAGGCCCTCACAGCCCACCACCATTGCCAAGGGCCTCACAGGCACAGAGGGACTCAGACCATGACCCCCCTGAGCCAGCCCCTGTAGGCAGATGGAGGTGTGATCAGTATGCCCATGCCTTGGCAAGGAGGGAATGTATAGCACACACACTGACAGTGTAGGCACCTAGGGACTGACATCTTTCTCCACCTGCACACACAGTAAAAATGGATGGCACACACACAAGACTACCTGTAAATTGTCATGTATAGGCAGTCTACTGTGTGCATCCAACATAGGCAGCCCTCAACTGTTACACACACAACTGCTATTGGCACAAGGTAAGTCAACACCTGAACAGTAAATTAAGCTATCAGCATGGAACTGCTCGAGAGCATTAATAAGCCTAGCCAGACTGTGTCAGCTTTTGCCACCCCATTGATTAACTATCCCTCTGTCGAGCAGAGCCAATGGTGGGATCCCTGGGGTGCATCTACCATTCCCCATCTACTCTTCAATGTTTCTCTTGAAGAGTGTTAGTGAGGGGCTCTGTATAATGTAATTATGGATGTTGTTCCAAAGCATGGGGAGTCTCTGTGACAGGAATCTGTCCCTCCAGCATGTTCTAGTTATTGTTGTGGCAAGGTTTAGCTCACTAGAGCACGTGGCTCACTGTGACATGGATTTCCCTAGGTGGAGCATATCCATTAAGTCAGAGTTGGACATGGCTTTGTAGGTCAGCAGAGATCATCTCTGAGTAAACGAGATGCCACTGAGTACAGCTGGAGTTTATTCAGTCTGGCTGCATAGGACATATGTCTGAGGCCAGTAATCCTCTTTGTGAGGTACTTTTGTGGTCTTTCCAGCTGTTGAAAGTGTCTTCTGAGGTACCTCCCAAACAGGGTATTATACTCTATGATGGGTCTGATGAGTGATGAGTAAAGGGGCACTATAACCTCAGTATGTCTAGATGCGAACCATTTAGTAATTAGATGGCCTGCATAGAAGGATGCCCTAACTAATTTGGTGATATGATTGTCAAAGGATAGATTACTATTTACCTTAGTCCCCAGATCTCTTATCACCTCATCTGTATTAAGGGGGCTGCCACCTATGTGGTAATTTGTGGGTGTTTCGTTTTTCCAAAATGGAATGACTATGCATTTTGTGGCATTTAGCTTGAGGCCATGACTTTGACACCCTGTGTCAGTCTCCGTGAGGCCCTTTTGAAGGATGTCTGTGTCAGCTGGACTGTCAATTATGGCTCCCAGTTTGCAGTCATCGGAAAACTTGGTCTGCTATAGTCCACCTGTGTTTGCCTGTACCTCTGAAAAGTATATGCCGAACAGTAGGTGTCCCAGGACTGAGCCCTGTGGGACACCAGTTGTGACTGGTTAAGAGTTGGACCTGGAGGCCGCTAGTCTTACCATGTGGGTTCTGTCTGTAAGCCAGTTGGCAAACCATCCTGTGATGTAGGGGTTTATGTTCAGGCTGGTGCGTTTATCAATAATACCTGAATGGGGAATGGTGTTGAAAGCCTTGGCTAGGTCCAGGTAGGATGTGTTAACCACCTCTCCCCTCGTCTAAGGCCTGGGTGACTGTCTGTTAGACATCAACCAGGTTCAGTAGGCATGATGTGCCCTCAACCAAGATGACCTGGGTTGGGTCAAGTGTTTGGAGGTTACCAATGTCTTTGTTAATGAGTTCCATGATGATGCGCTCCATAGCCTTGCAGACCAGGCTAGTCAGGCTTATGGGGCGGTAGTTACCATGGTCAGTTGTGGCTCCTCCTTTGTGGAGTGGAATAACTGTTGCTATGCGCCATTCTATGGGCATGTAGCCTGTGGATAGGCTGAGGATGAAAAGTTTATTTAGGTGGGGGGTTAGTTTGTCTTGTATTTTTGCAAGATACAGCCTGGGACACCATCTGGCCCCACTGACGCTGTGTTTTGCCTTTTGAGAGGGCTATTTTCACCTGTGCGTCTGTGATGTCTGGGATACTGTACTTTACGTGTATTGTTGTGTGCCCTTTAGGAGGTGATATGGGGGTGAAGTTTGCACTGAATGTATCTGCAAGGTTGTTGGCAATATCAGTAGGTTCAGTATATTTTGTGCTATATTGCACCGGCACAGCACAAATCTGTGAGTTACCACTTAGATTCTTGACATAGCCAAAGAAGGCTTTGTGGTTATCTTTCGAATCCTTGGCTATTTTCCTTTTGAAGTTAGCCTTGGATGATTTCATGAGGGGCCATTGTTTCTTACTAATAATGGAGAGGGATGTCTTTCCTTCTTGGGATTTTCTTTTATTTCTGACTACTATCCTCCTTCTGTTGTATAGCCTGTTTATTGCAGGGGTCCACCAGACTGGTGTCCTTGTCTTGGAGTGAGTTTTGGTTTACCAGGGAATGTCACGATCCATGCATCCTTGTAGGTGCTCATAGAGTGCATTTGTAAATCTTTCTGTATCTTGGGCAGTGTTTTCACTTAGTATGGGGGCTGTGAAACTTCCCACCTCTGTCTTTAGTAGTGTGAAGTTAGCTGTAGGAAAGGTTTTCACTGTGGTTTCCTTGGGTGGGGGACAGTGGTAGGGTGTGGACATCCACAGTGAATAGTTTATGGTCAGATCTAACCAGTGATGGGTTTACCTCTGTTGTGTTGCACCTGTCGCTCATGTTGGTGATTACCAGGTCTAGCATGTTTCCACCTCTGGTTGGGGAGTTTATCATCTGATCCAGGACATTTGAGTTGATAAATTCCAGGAAGTGCTGGTCCTGGAATTAAGTACTCAAGTAGTTTTCCAAGTTAATGGTAGGGTAGTTCAAATCGCCCAATATCAGGGTGTTCGGTAGGAGGCATGTTTTCCACTGTCTCCAGGAAGGTGGAGTGGCAGTCCTGGGTCATGGAGGGTGATCTGTAGCAGGCCACAATTTGCATTGCAGTTTTGGCTGATGTTAGCTGCACATGGATGATCTCAGAGGTGTCATGCTGCCCCACTAACCTGGAGGTGTAGGTATCCTTGATTAATATGGATACACCCCCTCCATTTCTGTGCCAGTCCATGTTCTGTGGCCAAAATGTGTGATATGAGTTGTAGTCTGGTAGTGCTTGGGTGCTCTCAGGAGCCTTAAAACAGGTTTCAGTTACTGCACAGATGTTGACGTTGTCCATACTGAGGAGTGCTGTGAATGCGTGCATTTTGTGATTTCAACTCCTGGAGTTGAGTAGCATAGCCCTCATTGTTTTACTTTTTTGTGCTGTTTACAGAGGTGGGTGTCACCTTTGAGCCTTGCCTAAAAAAGGCACCATGTGGGCAGGAAGAGCCTTGGCAAGTATTCAAAAACCTAAGGGCAACAGGTGCAAGCCAGTATGGTATTGTTGCATGCATGTTTCCAGTCTGTGCTTGTTTCTCACCTTTCCTGTAGGTAACCTACTGGTAAGCAATAGAAAGCCTTAAACTGATACAAGCCTTCTAGCTTCCAAGAGAGACTTTTGGAGTGATTAAGTATCAGTGTTCTGCATGTTCTAGCTGCACTTAATAGTTTTCTGCCTACATGCTGATTTCTCACTGTATATTGTGATCTGAAAGCTCTGTTTATTCACATATTGTATTTTTTGACGGCCTGCACTTTAGAGGTTCACAGGTAGGTACTGGGTTATCCGCCCAAGGGCATTTAGAAGCATAGCTACAGTGTGTTGGCTTTCTCCGCCCCATTGATCAATTAACTAAGTCTCTGTCAAGCATGGCCAATGAAGTGATTCCAGGCAGAGGTGCCAGAAGCTGTTGAAGACTGAGGGGGGGGTGTAGGGTGATAGGGGCACTTAGTGATCTAAAAAGGGCATGTTAACATGATAATTCCACACCATTCAATTTCACTGACAGGTCTTGCAGCTATAAAACTTGGGGACTCCCCCCCCCTGGCTGTATGGTTCTAGCACGCATGATCCCAGGGATCCATTCACCCATCAAGGTTTCTCTTGAAGAGTGTCAGTGAGGGGCTATGTCTAATGTAGTTAGGAATTTTATTTTATATTCTCCCCTTTAATTTCTTATGTTATTATTTCAATAATAAGTGAAGCTCAGTGGGATTGCACGCCACTGCCCTTTGCTTAGCCTAGCTTACACAAAGAAATTATCTAAATAGAAAAATAGAAAAAAAAAGCATTTTAATGTCAATAGTGTAATGGTTAGAACATTTGCATAGTATCTGTGCATTTGCGGTTCAAATCCCAATAAAGTCAGAGATGTTTTTTATGTTAAAAAGTATACCTTAACCACAGTTTCCATATTTAGGTAGTAATCTTCAGTTTAATCAACATTTGAAACACCCATATAAACCCATGTGTGCCCAAGAGTAAAGTCAGCAGAGATTATAATGTTATGTAAGCACATAGTGAGATGTTACTACACTTAAGTATATATATCCTGAGTAGTTAGCGGATGAGACCATGTTTGCATGCACAGGTTATATGCTTTTAAATTTCATTTAACTGCCACCTTAATGTTGCAGAAACACTTTTAAACATGCTTACAACTGCTTAAAAGGGCCGTATTCTGACCTAAAAAAAAATTTAAATCATTGCAGGGCTTGAATCCTGGACCATGCACACCATAGTCACTGGACTTACAACTAAGCCATCGGAGTTGTATGCATGTTTCATGTTTTTTAGAATCCACCTTTTACTACAAGTATTCCACAGTATTGACAACAAATGGGACAGTCACTTTGTGTACATATGTACAGTACATTGTAATGTACTGTAGTTTGTGAATCAACATATACAAGTCTACATATGTATAACTGTTAAAAATTAATACTAAATATATATATATATATATATATATATATATACATGTCAGTGATGTGTGCACATAGATATAAATATATATATATATATATATATATATATATATATATATATATATATATATATATATATATATATATATATATATATATATATATATAGTTATAGATATATATATATATATATATATAAACATCAATGAACACACTTCGTGACACAGAAGCAATCCAAAGGAATTGAACTGTACACAAAACATATGCGGCTCTGGTATTATAACAATTAATATTAACTTAATTCACCATAGAAGGGAGGAGTTTAGGGTGGGAGAGGAATGATGGGTAATGAAATTATGCATCAAGGAGAGCCTGGGTTGGATGTTCAAAACGTGAACTGGAGGTGTATACATGGAGTATGGAGACAATAAAAAAACGACACAAAACCAGAACCATGCCCATCCCTAATACACCCTGTCAGGTCCCATTACAACACATAATTCTACAAACATATGAACATTAACATGTATTATATATATGTACACCAACTGACTGTCACATTTATTTTCAGTAGTGAGGAATGCTTGTAGTAAAATGTATATTCTAAAAGCCATAGCATTTGTACATGTCTCAGATGCCTTGGTGGTAAAGTCAGTGACTGTGGTGTTCATGGCCCCGGGTTCAAGCACTGTTTATTTTTTTTTTGAGGGCCAGAATAAGGGCTATTGGATGCAGGTTGATTAAGGCACTTTTAAGCAGTTTTAAGCGGGTTTGTGTGATGGTAAGCAGCGCTTAAACATGGTTAAACAGATAAGCGCTTCACAGGTGTAACCTTTGCTTACCATCGCGCAGAACATGGGCAAACTTGCTTACAACTGCTTAAATGTGCGTTAATCACCCTTTCCCTAGCAGTGCCTGCTCTGAGAAGTAAAACAATAACCACATCCAGGATTAGAACCCACAACCATGTGCACCATCCTCAGAGTAATCTACCACTAAGCTACCTGAGATGCACATATGTCAGCTGTGTTTTCAGGCAGGTTAAAATACAAAAGGGAAGATTGTGTGGAAATAGGACAAACTGCCATGTACCCAATGAAAGGTGTATGCTATATGTACATATATATATATATATATATATATATATATATATATATACATATATATTATATACAGATTTTATATATATATATATATATATATATAGATAGATAGATACATGTCAATATACAGAGATATACATATATATAGATATATCGATAGGTTAAAAACATCTAAACATCTATGGAGGTACATATAAACATATGCAATAATATATATTACTGTCACATAAAGATATATATATATATATATATATATATATATATATATATATATATATATATATATACACATACATACATGTGTGTATACAGCATCGGAAGTGTTCAATTCTGAGTATAACATGGACTATAGCAATCACACATTCTGCCCCCCCCCAAACAATATGAACATAACATATGAAGAGTATATGCCAATACACTATTACAAATATGTCATACAGACATGAGCCAAATAGGGTTAGTCACCAACACAACTACAATGACTGCAAATATCCATGACAGAAATACACAGACATCTTTTATTTAGCAAAACTTTATTACATTCCGATGTATGGCCAAAAGGATTCAAGGACTAACATTATCTGCATGCAATACAGGAAGCATTAAACAGTGCCTTAATGAATCAGCCTGCGATTACCATAGTATTAGTTCACTAAGGGATAGGTGTTCACATAGGGAAAGAACCCCCACACACATATAGAATATGTATAAAAGCAGTTTCTACACACCTGCATCTGCTATGTACACCCACCATCTCCCCCACACCCAAACTAATTACAACAATATATACTGTCATACCATTACCAATTATTCACCCACTGTATGACATCTGCTGAAACCTTGACATACCTGGACAGAGTCACACTAACATGGCCCTATGTGAAATAGTTGCTGTTATACAATGGAACCGCTGCTGATGTTACAGGGTTTGTTTGAACTAATATTGTTTCAGAGGGTTGAAAAGTAATTACACCAGGAAGTGTTACCAATTACTGATTATCAGCACAGTATGATACACATTTACATCAAACTAAAGATGCCTGGTGAGCACACTGTAAACCACCTAACATTATATGCATAGCCATACAGCCTTGAGCTGGTCAAACATTCTGGCCAGACTGAAACATATGCAGATGTATTAGGTACAGACAATCCCTGCACAAGTAGCAGTGTTCAGAAATATAGCAGCAGTGCTCACATGTAGACCAAAACTTCTAGACATTCCACACAGTATATTGGAGTTTGTCTCCATACAGCTGTTGCAATAGATTTCAGACCACACTTCCAGGCTGTCTTCCTCACAAGTAAGGCAAAGGGACAACGCCCAATTGGTGTACTCAGTTATACTCCACTGTTGCCATGGTATTGGCTACTGGAGTAGCAACACAGCTGATGTGCATGTAATTAACTACTTTGGAACACCAATTGGTGATCAGGATAGCACATGGTACTGATCCCTAACTATAAAAGGATAGCTTGTCACACATTCAAACCATCTGTATATACCTGCAGAACATTACAAAATACCCCAAAAAGAAATAAAACAATAAAATACCACTCAATAACACCTCCAATTACCAATAAGATATGTATAAATTGTAGTATGTCTGTGTATGTAGTACCTGTTCTGTAATAATTACAGTGTAATCAATGCATATAGTGGAAATAGCTATCTTGTAGTAATGTATTGTTGTGCAGTAGTTATGCCTGTAGTATCCTATGTGTGTACTGCTGTAGGTCACAAGGCAAACTTCTCATACACCACAAGAGATGATATATTTGGGCTTGGAATTCAATAATTCTTTTCCAGCCACTGTCTGTGTCAGGGTTGATCCAAAAAGTATGTGCTATAATGGGATAGTATATGCTGGCATATTGTAACAGTAGACATATGTATGGGTGTATTAGTGAGATGAACATGTCAAAGGTGGGCTTACTTTGCAAATATGATTTGCATTGTGGGATATTGTGCCAATAACTGTGTAATGTACAGTATCCTAGATAGATCTGTCTCATCTGTATTCCATTTTACATAGCATTTGTGTTATGTTATGCAAACATTAGTTATGTCTGTTGGCAATTATAATACTCAATAATAGGATACATATGAATTGTATTCATCTGACAGTTTAGCAGCATGATAGCAAAGACAATTGGAAGAGCTAGGTAATTATCCATGCACATAAGACATGTAATATCCACCTCTCTAGTATCAGCTGCAAGCAATAACAGCTGTGCATGTGTACATGTTATGCAAATGTGTTGTGACCCTTGTTACAGGGCTGGGCCAAATGGCTATGTGCACACCTACTTAGAGTGGATATTGAGAGTAGAGTCCCACTGGTTAAACTTTCATGTTTGTGAAGCCTAACCTCTCATTGCCAACCTAACAGCTGCTTCTAAATACTGTATGCAAGGTTGTGTACAGTACTGCTAATGAAACAAGGTGCATATCATCTTTAACTCCAGTGTAACATCTGCAATAGGACTGTAAGATGTAGGAGACTGCTGCTCATGTGTAATAGCTGCTTCATAGGTGATGGCTTACACTATCTGATTATATCCTGATCATGTTGATAGCGGCAGCAGAGTCTATTGATACTTGACTCTGTTTGGGGAGTGGGTGTCCATGCCCAACAGACCTCATGGTTCTTGTGGATATGTGTGTATATACCCAGAAAAGGATATAGACCTGTTGACACTTGCATCATCTGTAGCCAACTATCAGGATGTGATGTGCTCCTCAGATGAGGATTGCTGCTAAAGCTAGCTACTATGTTTCTGTAATAGCAAGTGTTTTCACGTCCATAACTCAAATATGTACTTGTGAGCATCATTGTCTAAAACCTCTTCATAAGCAATAAGTAAACTAAATACAGTACTTGGTACATGTAGTACTGAATGCTTATACAGGCATGTCCACTAGTCAGCTACTAGTGTTTAGTAATATCAGCTTTGTGTATGTGGCCATCCTGGGGGAATGTAATCCCTGTGCCATGTACACTGCCAAACCCACCTAACATCACACCCCACAAATTGTCTGGGATGCAGCTACAGAGGCATGCTAGAAGGCAGTCCAGTCTACAGCCATGACTGGACTGGACAGTCATGAGGTATAGGTTAGCACATGCATCTCATCACCATACTCAAATCATACCCTTACCTGAACACAGTAAGGACACCCACATATACCACCAGAAAGCACACACATTCACAGAGGCTTCCAAGTATCTGGCCAAACAAGGGACCTCACAAGCTAGAATAGACAGACAACAAAATAGAAAAACTGTATGACATAGGTTGCAAAACTGTGCCACTCTGCAGAACACGTGGCCAGAAACATGCCAACAGTACTCATTTGTGAATGCAAAGTCTAGCACTGTCACACACTAAGCTATACGAGGGCAAACATACTGTCAGCTGCCTGTCTGCCATGATTAGCCACATACCTATACACTCAGACCACCTTTTGAACTGTACACATGGCTCTGGCATATTCCATGTTGTTGTGCAGGACCTGGGATGCAGTAGCCTGGACTGCATGGAAACCCACATGTAGGAACTGTGAGGTCTTGTAGCCCATGCAGGTATGTCCCAAGGCCTGGTTAGCAGTTTGCCATTGGCCAGAATGATACTGCAGTACAGGGACAAAAGCATTGCATTCCTCAATTGTCTAATGTACTGGTGTAATTCAAGGGGTATCCAGTATCTCTCTGCCTGGGGTAACATGGTTGACAGACCATGATGCTTTGCATCTGTCACCCCTGGGTATCTGGATACTGGCTGGGGCTCATGCTTCTCCTATAGTGCCTTCATCATGCAAGGTTCACGTGACAATTCCACTGCTGTAACAGGGGCAGCCAAGCAATAAACTGCATGTCTAGCTACTCAATGATACATTTTGGAAACTCAATATGGACTCAATCAATCCTTAACATGGATAACATATTTGTGCAGTGACTGAGATATGATTCAAAGCTCCAGAGAGCACACCTGCATGACCATGTTATAACACGTACCTCACCTCTTGGCCATTATCCTTTATTGGAACACACAGGCCACAGGTGTGTCCATATTCCTGAAGGATATGTACACCCCCAGGCTTGTTGCACTTGCATAACTTCAGATGTATTATGCAGAGCAACTACCACTGTGCCAAAGTGGAATCCAAACTGCACCTTGCTACAGGTCACCCACCATGCCTCAGAATTCTCAACTGTCATATTGTGCTGTAATGGGAAATATTAGGTTTGAGACAGAAAACCATAATAATGGCTACTCTCAACTATCCCACTATTAACTGGGAAGACTCCTCATGTACCAGCACCTGTGCTCAATGCATGTTGGATTTCATCACCACAATGTCCTGGATCACCATAGTCACACAAACAGGGCTAACTGTATGCTACACATAGTCAGTCTCCAAAGCCAATGCTATGCTTCTTAAGACAGAAGTGGTGAATGCCATGGCATCCATGCAGATGGACAATGCATGTGCAAATGCTGAATCCTACACAAATGCACTTTAAGCACTCACATTAGTGCAGTGATTTTGCTATTGAAACAGAACCAAGATTTAACCAAACACAAACAGGTGGTGGTACTCTGCCATAAACTGTACCACAGAAGGTAGAAACTGTTGCAAGAGTGAACACACATGAGTGGAGGTGATCCCTGGTCAGCCTCAGTCAGATTTAGATACACCATATAAGACCACACAGAGCCACTGTGAAACTAATCAGCCACATATTACGAGGCCAACCACAGAACATTCTATAGCTGTGTATTTATCGTAATGGCAACGACAACACCTGTCCTGCTTCACAGCACTATCGCATGAGAAGTACGGCACCTACAGAAATAGCACTTGTTCATCCAGATAGGGTATGTGATAACTTAAACCCACTCTCAGCCCCCACCAGGTACATATATCTATATATTCATGTACACTACAGAGTCCCTGTAATAACAACTATGCAGGTACAAGCTTCACTCTCAAAAGCCATACATACAGCTTGCATGGGACCTGTCAGCATCCCAGGGTGTGTTTTACACAAACGTCAGAACAATCTGCTCTCCACCTACACATCATGTTCCATTATAGCTGCATGTCAGGCTGTGTACACATTGAATGGTGCACAGCAACAGTTATCACACCCCACAAAGGGGGAGACACCACTGATAATGGGAAATAGTGCACTACTACCCTGATGAGTCTGGTCTGTAAGGCCATGAACCTTGATCAACTTATTTGATGTAGTCAGTACTGATGTAGATGACAGTAAGGTTGATTCACACAGCATATCTTGACCTTGCCAGGTCTTAGGACACCATCACCCATACTGGGTTCCAGCTACACTCAGTAAACTAGGTGTATATTCCTATGTCACAAGATTGGTTGGCAACTGGACCGATGGCAGAACCAACACTACAGAAGGTGTCTGACTAATACACGCACAGCAAACCAGTGCCAACTACAGTAATACTGTGTTCAGTCCTGGTACTCCCCCTCTTTGTTATCTAAATCTATACCACACAGACTAACACAGAATGCATCTGCCTATTGAAGTTTGCAAATGACTATGAACTAGGAGCTATAGCTGTTGCTGTGGGCAACATACAGACGTGCCTATGTGGGTCAGATGTGTGGTGTCTGATGTATGGCCACAATCTCACTGTAAAGAATTGCATTGTCATCCCCTATGTTAAAAACCCAGTACCCATGAACTACCACCTAGGCAGCGGTCAACATAATTTAAACTGTGTGTGTATTGGATCCAGCTGGACTGTAGTCTTTCCTTTGATAGTCACTTCACCACACCAGTCAGGTAGTCATAAGTGGCACCCCTAATCATGACAGGGTGCCATCCATGAATATAGAGCTCATTGTTCACCCATACTCAACACTCAATTGGCCCATAATAGATCACATATTTCCTTTAAGGGTTATTGGCCATGTTCAGATGGCCTACACCGGCCTTCCCAAACCCTAGCTCCACTATGTAGCATGATGCCTATCCTGACTAATGCCATGTCCATCTCAGAGATGTTGGACATGCTACAGTTACACATCCTGATTTCAAATAAACACATACTTCATAGACATCCACCTTTCTAGTACAAGGATCATAACTTGCCTGACAGATCCCTGTCCCATACACTTTACATACTCCTGCCATACTATGCATCCCTGTCCAGCAGAGCTGCACATTGCCCCTCCTTGAGACATGGTGTGATGACTGCATGGTAAATATATCAGTAAACCTGTAGATCAGTTCTGTGGCACTGCTTGAACTTGCTACTGAAAGTTACCTGTCTGTTGGCTACAGCTAGGTAACCTTTCAGCCTATGTTCTTAAATGGCCCAAGGCATATAGCCTACTAGTTCACTATGACCATACATGCTATAGTTGATATGCAACCCTGCAAATACCATCAAGCTAGCCATTGTCCCATGTGTTTCACATGTGTAACACAGGTAATACATGGCAGGATGCCATACTGCTGTACAGTGCCATGTAGATGTATATGGCAAAACACATACATGTACAACTCACTGTGAGCAAGTCTGCATGGTCACAGGTCATGTCCCTTAAGGCTGTGTATGACTATATATGTGACATATACAAGGCATTAAGGTTTCTTGCATTAATGTCAACATATCCAGGCATGTGCTAATAGGTAAAAACACCAGTACAGGCAAACAGACATGCCCACATCAAGACAACATCCACATGGAGTATGAGCAATGTTATCACTTGACACACACATATATGGTGATAACATGAAATCACCAGTAAGTGTCAAATGTTTGCGAGTTAAACATGTCAGTGGTGTTAGTGTCATGTAGATTTGCAAAGCCATATTTGTAATTATATTAAATGTGATACACATGTATGTGCATCTGTACTTCTGTACTTCTCTGTGAGTTACTGTGACCTGTCACCGTCATATTGTCTTCCAGGTATGCCATGTGCCAGGCTGCCACCATACATCCGCATGGAGGATGAGGTCCTCATTCCATACCTCCTTGACAACCATGAGGCACTTTTCAGACATGGGCCACAGGGTGCACAGCACCGGGATGCCCAGTGGGAGGAACTTCGTAAGAGGGTAAATGATGTTGGTGGCCACAATCGCACCTATCAGCAGATGCGCCGACACTGCACTGACTTAATTAGATGGTGAAACAGGGTGCAAACACAATCGCCAGGGAACAAGCTGCAACAGGTGGGGGGGGCCACTCACCCAGCCCCCATTCACATGTACTGAGGAGCTCCTGGCCAACCTGGGGACACCTGCAGAACTCCAGCCATAAGCTTCAGCTGGTATTGTGGAGGTGGGTGTCTCACAACCACTGAGCCAGGAGTTGGCTGGTAAGTCACTACTGCACATATAACACAACTATATTTAATATAGATACATGTGTTACTGTAAAATATTTAACTTAACATCATATGCAAGTCATGTATGCACACATGCCATATAATATAGTTTGCTACTCTATGTATGCACAAATGTGCATACTGCATAGTACAGTCTATTGTACTGGCTTATGTGCTAACATGCACATTGCACCCCTGTAGCTCTCACACAGGTGTGGATAATGATCTTACTGCTCTGACACTCCTATTTAGGTACCTTTGGCGTTTCACAGTGGCAGCAGCCTGTTGCTGGTGAGTTTGTTATTACTTATCAGGCTTGATAACGCACAGATCATATTAAATGTATGCTATCTGCCATGTGGCCATTTAACACACGTACACATACTGTATGGTGATCCTGTTAATATATACAGGTCAGACCTGCAATGCATCACAGTGGTTACCCATGTGGAATATTTGAAGACTATATGAAACAGCTACACTAAACCTTACAAACTGTCATTGCCAGATGTGTAGACAGCTATAAATACAATGGTGGAGGTGTGGTTCACTGTAGGGACATGTCCTAAAGATCAGCATTACACATGTGGGGAATAAAAACAGTACTATACAAAGAGCATATGCATGCACACACTCTATATGTTTTGGAGCTGGATTATGACAAACCGTGTATACCCTTGCTATGCATGTCACACAATGTCATCTGCTATCTGACATGTCCATGACATTTTGTGGGCTGACTGAAACACTGGTTAACTATCCTGCAAAACATATCTCATATCCCAAACATACCACCCTTTGTCTGCATAAACCTGTTCTCAGTGGAGCATATGATATCTACGGGTGTATGTCATATGGGACAACACTGATATATGAGATAGATGCCCATCACAACCATTGGACAAAACATGTTTACACATGGCCATGGAGGATGGCCAGAGACATGAAGCAACACACACAGTAGAAGGGATGTACATATGTGTACACAACACAATACAACTATGGCCTTTGTGTAATGGTTATATTGCAGATGTGACACACTAAACATCATACAGGGCTGTGCACACCTTGTGTAGGCACGACATCAAAGTACCACAAAACATGTCTTGAACATTTTGAGTGTGTCACAACATGAAAGCTTTAACCTATACAGTATCCAAATACATACATGCGTTGCACAACATACACATACAACCACATCAGGCCACAGATACAGTACATTCACCCTGCTGGTGTTAGACATCATTGTCATGGTTGCTCCTCATGTGTGTGAGATACACAGATGACATGTGGAGCATGGAGTACTGCAAAGTTACCCATGTCTGGGCATAGTTGCCAGGCATCCGCAATATGACTGCAGATGTGCAGTGGTGTCATCTGTATACCCTTCAGTGACCTGTGTCACACATTCCACATTAGGGTTTAGTGTGTATACACCTCAGTGATATGGGTCACATTCCACATTAGATATGTATTGTATCTGAACACAGTCATGGCTATGAATTGTGTCTGTAACTCACACTGCATAGCAATAGTGAAGCCACATGATGCTCTGCAATGGCTATGCACATCAGCTCAATGTGCAGTATTTCACTGTATATCTGTAGGGCAGACTGACAACATTGCGTCAGCTGAAGGTCCATGCTAATATAACACGTCCCTGCACTGGGACACCACTACCTCACTGTATATTTGAAAGGACACCATTGTGTTAAACATGTATGCATGTCATTCATCACTTCAGCAGACGACATGTCATCCTACATGTGATTGGTAAGGTCATATGCCACACATCAGGCTGGTGTACTGTTAACCTGTGCTGGTCTGTGGCACCATTGCAAAGTAGGGACAGCAATGTCAAACATGTATGTACAGCCACATGCACATTGTCTGTAGACTCAGCTCAGGGGTAAGCAGAATAATGTTGAACAGACATGCACTGTTTATGGGGAGATATGCAAGCTAGGGCTCTGACAAACATAGTATTCACTCAACATACCCTTCTGCTCATGTCCTCCTCATACATAGGGACATTGGCCAACACAAAGCATCACTGGCAGATGTACCAAGGTCAGCGATGGTCTGTTAAGATGTGGAGTATGGTGCACAAAACATGGCAGTGCAGTGCAACAGTGCATAGTGCATGCATTGTGTTGCAGGTTTGGGGCATAACCTACTAACACAAATTGTGCAACACAGGGATGTATGCTAATTACTACTATAATTGTGTAAGCTGCATGCTTTCTGCCATAGCACATGCATGGTGCATGCCATTGGGTGCCATATCATGTGTCTGTCTGTGTCTGTCTGTGTGTCTGCCTGTGTGTCTGTCTCTGTGTGTCTAACTCTGTGTGTCTGTACTGTGATGTATAACTGGTAATGTACAGTTCTTGTCTGCCCCTCACAGGTGTTGCTGTAGGTGTGTTAGCCTCCTGCAGTCCACATGATGTTAGTGTCCCCACAGACTCTAGCAGTGATGATGAAAGTATGATTAAGGCACAGGCAGGGTTGTCAGGGGCTGAATCTTTGCCATTGGTTGCTTCCACCTGTATCCCCCTCATCCCCACACACAGTTGTCATGCCTACACATACTCCATCACCAGTGGCCATAGTGGAAGGACAGTTGGTGGGTGGTAGCATGGAACAGGAAAGTGTGGAGACTATGGAAAGTGTGTCTGCACACCATGATCCCAGCCAACTGACTGGTGATGTCCCATGCAGGTATGTGCCCAGGGCTGCTCGTAGGGGGGCTTCTGGCCAACATGCCCCTGAAAGACATAGCACATCAGCTGGTGTCACCAGATGCATTTTTCCTGGCTGTAATGGAGGTACAGGTACATTTTGAATGGCACAACAGAGAAGGTCTGAGGCTTCAGAGGGCTGCTGTCCATTCTTTAACTGACAACATCCAGGCAACTGCAAATGCTCACCATCAGCTTGCAGATGTTTTGGATAGATGATTGTGTGACATGGTGGGAGTCCTTGACCATGGCATGTTGATCCTCGAGCGTGGAATGTCTGTGCTAAAACAGCTGGTGGGAGTAAGGCATCAGGCACATGGATGTAGGCAAGCTACACCAACTGTTGAAGGTCTACGTGAACATGCTACTTCACATGCCCACTCCCATAGTGGCAGTAACAGCAGCAGTGCAGCTGGTGCTGTGCTGTCCACACCAGAACACAGCAGGCCATGTGCATGTGGTCCTGGATGGTTCCAACAGGGACATGGTTCTGGTGGACATGTGTCATCAGATAGTACCCAATCTGAACCTCTGCCTGGTAGTGGCCATGCAACCCCTGGCAGGCGCAGGTCACGTGACCGGACACCATGAACTGTACAACCTGCCCTGTACAGTCTGCAGCTGTCAATAATACCCCTGTGTAGGCCAGCCACATGTCAGACCAGTGTGCATACATGCACACACACACACCAGAAACAAATGTAGGGCACCTCAACACACACATGCATAACATCCACACACACCCAATGAGATAAAAGGCCTTAACCCGCACACATGATGTCATCCAATGATGCAGCCTAGGCCTCTGGCAAACATTATCACCCTGTGCATATGATTATGCCTTTGCCACATCTCTGTCATCCATACCATCGGTGCAGGGACATGGTCATATGGTCTGATGAACAGGGTGAACATACTAGGAAGACAATTGTAGATTACCATTGTTGAGTAGTGTTGACAGGCAGCAGACATACCATGTACTAGAGTTTTAGAATGCATTTTGTACTGTTGACAGTATGTATCATGTGTAACAACAGTAACTGCATGTTGATCTTGATCTTCTGCCTTCCTCTTCCGGGTGTAATTGCATGTGCCAAATGTGTGCATGCAGACTTCAAGGGGGATGTCAGTGTTTTCAGTTAGTGTCCCATATGTAAATTTAGACTACTCACAGGTCTGTATGACAATACCTGCATGCACTTTGTAGCTTCCACATCACAGTTATAATCTCCCAAGTTTCAAACATGTTTACTGATCTAATGGTCCAAGAGAATGATAGTTGTGTATTAAGCTACTGTGCCACAGCCTCACATCCATACTGGGTGACATCACAGGTATAGTTACCTGGAGCGGGGAAGAGGTAAAAGAGTGGTTTAGCAGATGACAAGGGTAAAGGCGGTTTCTCTTTGGAAAGCAGTAATACCCACTCTCATGGCAGAATGCAAATACACATATACACCCAGGAATTCACAGACACAGAAACACACACACACAGTTGCCAGTGTTGTTATTAGAACCCCTGCCTATGTAAAAATCATTATTACAGGACTAAACAATTATGAGAAGTGCCACAGAGATTACACATTTACAAGCAGTCAGAATGGCCTTCTATGACTGAGGACATCCACAGGGATGCTAGATTGCAGAGAGTGTATGTGGGGAGGGGGAGGTTTATCAGTAGACTATGGTAAAACAAGCCTCACTCCAGGGCTTACACATTTACAGGCAGTTTGAATGCCCTTCTAAGATTGATGACATCAACAGGGATACTAGATTGCAGTGAGTGGAAGTGGGGGGGGGTTATCATTTGAGTATGGTAAAATACAGCCTCACTTCAGGGATCAGACAGCCATACACACACACATACACACACACACACACACACACACACACACACACACACACACACACACACACACACACACACACACTGGCATTCACAAAGATACACAGCTAAGTCGCACACATACAGACACTTGACATGAGTGAGATTCAACCCCTGCCTATGTCTTGATTTCTACACTTCACTCTGTACAGATGTCTACAACAGTGTACAGGAGAGTAAAACACATTGGAGATGTATTCCCCACCATATGTGACTTATATGGATAGCCACCCACCCACCCACACTTGTCAGTACTGGGAATCAAACACCTGCCTATCCCATGATAGGTATTATAAAGTTACACTACTATCACACACGCTACAAAGCTTACTGACTTTTACCTTTGCCAGCTGTGCTGATATATGCACAATATATGCACAGGGGAGGTGTTTCTGTTACAGGTGTCAAGAAGTTTGCCTTCAGTGTCACCCTTACTGCATTCTACTTTGTGTGTCTTCCCCTTCAATTAACAATACCAGAGCTTAGCAGTTACACAGGTTATTGTAGGAATAGTTGTAACACACCTGTGAGCTGTCTACAGTAATCATTCATCTGCAAAGTAGCCCCACCACTTAGTATTTATGTCCAAACATCTGTCCATAACTAAAGTACAGCTTACTGTACTTTCAGCATATCACCATATACACTTGGCAATGTTGAGGCTGCCTTGCAACTGCATGATGTACTAAGACAACAGTCACCTTCAAACATTAGACACTCCACACACATGGAATCTAAACACACATCAATACATGTACACATATGCAGTCTCCATCAGTAAGTGGACTATCAGGTCAAGAGGATACATTTCACACCTTCCCTACACCATGTGTGAAACCTAGCTGAGCATTACACCATATTGGATGTTCTATTCATGTACTGGTAGGACACACAACCGCCTTCAGTGAGTAGCTAAGTGGACATTTACATCAACGGCACATATCAGCAAGTGACACACAGCAATATTCCATGTCATGATGCCACAAACTGTTAGTTGACAGTTCCACTGTGAAGCCAGGGCACTGTAATGGTCAACAGTGAGCACATCATATTTGCCACACACACCTCATATTTGCCACACACACCTCATGATTACTGAAAGAGTGCCAGCAATGTGCTCTGTTTGAGCTAGGCATTACACTTGTTCAAGCATGTGTGAGGTCTGTGGCTTATAAACATCTCACCCCAGCACGTTGTGGCTATTGTGGTAATAAGGCTAATGTCCAGACAGCACACAGCATGCATGGCTTGCAATTGTTAACATTGGGTATATGTAGGAGATGTGGGTCACACATGGCTGTACACGTCATGGACATATCACCTGTAACTACTAAGAAACATACAGAATATAGCTGTATTTCCCTGAGTCTGTCAATACAGGTCATGTGTGTAAGGCCTAAGGTCCTGTTGTTTGGGTATGTTTGTAGGCATTGCATTTGGTGGACATGTCTAATGACATACATGCCACATGGATTGTTGTATGATATGATAAGTGTCATGGGTGACCAGTAGAGAGGAATTATTACCTCTGTCAACATAGATATCAAACCTGATGTACTGTTAGCATTCAGCAGCCATGGACCTATCTTCCATGTGCATGTGTGTAATGAATGTAGCCACCTATATGTACAAAGGACAACAACAGCTATGGTATTTTCATGTATGGTGTATGAGTGTGGGATGTACATATCCAGGGCAGGTACGTCTAGGTCATATCCGACCATGAGGGTGTTGTTTACTGGTGTATAGCAACAGTCATCTGTGTTACTGCTGACAATATCCAAGGGACCCTGGCATGTGTACAACTGACCTGGTTAAAAACAGTGGTATTATTGAATTGCATAACACATTATGCAACTGTGCAGTACATGGGTACTTTTCACAGCTGATGTAGGGCTAGATACAGTCCACCAGTCGAAGGTTATTTGATGTGCATATATACTGACAGTTAAGATGTACATAGCTGTAAACCTGTGTGTTTACAATAGGATTCCATTACAACGTGTTCTGTACATATAAGTGTATGAGCATGCCCACTGTGGCCTTCTGTATTTAGAATGAGTGCATCCCAAACAGCCCTGTGATACTAAGTGTATGAGCGTGCCCACTGTCAACTTGTGTAATTGGAGTCAGTGCATCCAAACAAGCCCTTTGTTTCTAAGTGTATGAGCATGCCTAGTATAACCTTGTGTAGTTGGAGTCAAAAGTGCATCCCAAATGGCCCTGTGCTACAAAGTGCATGAGCATGCCCACTGTAACCCTGTATAGGGATAGTAGTAGTCCATTCCACAGATGGACATACTCCAGTACAGGGCTTGTGCTACAAATACACCTCTCAGAACTACCTATGTCTTATCTGCAGATGATGTGTCTTGTTTGTGCATACAGAATGTAATGGACTCCTACTTTAAACACACAGGTTTACAGCTATGTACATCTTAACTGTCAGTATCCCTGTTGATGTCCTCCATCTTAGAAGGGCATTCTGACTGCCTAGAAATTTGTAATCTCTGTGGCATGTCTCGTAACTTCGTAGTACTGTAATAGTTTTCGGTAAATAGGCAGGAGTTCTGATCCTACCACTAGCAACTGTGTGTGTGTGTATTTCTGTCTGTAAATCCCTGAGTGTGTATTTGTGTCTGCATCCTGTCATGAGAGTGTGTTTTACTGCTTTCCAAAGAGAAATCACCTTTTGCTCTGGCCTTTATCCTTGTCATCTGCTAAACCACCCTTTCCCCCCCTCCCCACTCCAAGTAATCATTCCTGTGATGTCACCCAGCTCAGACACAGAATCAGATTAATTAATACAAAATCAGATTAACTATAATTGTATGGGTATGTTATTTTCCTGTGCCACTGTCGAGTAGTGACACAGAAGTGATCCCCGGGGTGTATTTCCTTACCCATCATTCCCCCCCACACTCCACAATCCCCGGGGTATATTTCCTTACCCATCATTCCCCACCCCAAACTCCACATACACAACAACCATCCCTTCTCTGGTGAACTAATTAAAATTTAAATGTTATAATACAAGAGTTGCCTGTTTTTGTGTACACTTCAATTCCTTTGGAATCCTTGTGTGTCACAAAGGGTGTTCAGAGATGTTTATATATATGGCTATAAATGTGTCTGTGTATATACATATATATATTATATATATATATATGTGTGTGTGTGTGTGTGTGTGTGTGTGTGTGTGTGTGTGTGTGTGTGTGTGTGTGTGCATGTGTGTGTGTTCAAATCACAGAAATGCATATATATATATATATATATATATATATATACATATATATATATATTTTTAGTATGTATTTATAACAGTTGTACATATGTAGACTTGTCTATATTGTTTCACAACGTAAAGTACATTAAAAGGTACTGTACATATGTACACAAAGTGACTGTCCCATGTGTTTTAAGTACTGTGGAATAGCTGTAGTGAAAGGTGTATTCTAAAATGCATGACACTGGTATATAACTCAGATGGCTTAGTGGTAAGTTCAGTAAGTATGGTGTGCATAGTCCAGGGTTCAAGACCTGCAAGGATTGTTAACAACTTTGTTTAGGCCAAAATAAGGCAGGTGTAAATGTGTTTTCGCAGCAGGTAAACACATTTAAAAGAAATGTAAAACTCGCAGTACACTTGAAATGCCCTTCTTTGGTAATCCTGATGATATCATCCATTGTGAAATACACCTTTGGGGAAAAGATACTTCAGTAATTTCCATACAATCAACCACATGATAGACCTCTTAAAGTTATACAACCGGACACCTTAACAATTTACTTAACCAACTCTCTTCCTCCACAATAACCTATTTATAACACTCCATTATGGCATCTACCTCACCATTGCTTATGTTCCTACTATTATTCTCACTTCTAACTATTCTATCCATACCTTATCTTTTTACACTCTATGAACACCTGAACTACCTAGGGTACCAGTACCCCATAGGACAAACCTCCACACCCACACCTGTAGTCTCCCATAGCCAGAATAACATACCCAGCACTTCAAACTACCTACCAGCTAAATATCATAGACTGACTCACATTAAATGTCATAACTCAAGGGATAGGAAACTCCAGAACCTAATAGTTAGACTTCTAAAATCTGTACTGAGACTACAAGTTCACTCCTTAATAGATGGTGATATCCACCCAAATCCAGGCCCAGATTCTGCTACAACTATAGAGCCTCACATTACAATCCCTGCTAACTCACATTTGCTTACTAGACCCTCTATTTCACTACTAGTAGCCCATCTTAATATTTAGAGCATTAGCAATAAGGTTGTCCACCTGCATGCTCTTATGGATGTCCATTCATTTGACATCCTATGTCTCACTGAAACATGGTTCAAGGCAACAACACCAGACAATGAGGTAATACCACCCGGATATAATATCTTGAGTCTAGACCGTAAAGCTAAAAAGGGTGGTGGTGTAGCTATATACTGTATAAGTCTGGTTTACAAGTAACCTCCATAAAATCTAATCCACCCCTAGCCAGTAATACAGAAATCCTTATTTCCAAAATTCAGCTTAATAAACATAAATATATCTATATCATCTGTATTTATCTTCCCCCAGGTAAAAACACTAACACCCTAGAGAATATCCTTAGTTGGCTCTCCACAAACTACCCACAGGAAACCATAGTACTTGGAGACTTTAATATCAATTGGAAGAGTTGTACCACAGAATAGCCTTCTACCCACATAAACCTTTATGGTTTTACTCAAACCATTACATCCCCCACAAGGACTAATAAAATTAACAACAAGGAAAGCACCCTTGATTGGATCCTCATAAATAGTCACCACCATAATTACATAGCAGGAACCCTCCCCGAAGACATAAGTGACCATTCTCTTACCTTCTTAATTAGAAATCCAAACCCAACCACATATATTGGACAATAAGATCCAACAAATATTTCAACCCTGATACCTTTGAAAAAGAACTTAAAGCATGCGATTGGTCTCCCCTAAAACAACTACCATTACAAGAAGCAGTTATATATTTCAATTCTAAATTCTTAACTATTCTTGACCACCATGCACCAACTCGTACAATTAGAACTAGAGTTAAACCAGCCCCATGGCTTTCTAAAGCAACTAAACAAAAAATCCTACTTAGAAACAAAGTCTGGGCAAACTGGCGCACTACTAAGGATGCAGCAGATCAATTAAAGTTTAGACAGCTAAGAAATGAAACAAAGAAAGCCATACAGTTGGACAAAAGTAATTTTTACTTTCGGCTCCAACAAACCCACCAAAACAAACCTCAGAAATTCTGGTCAGGCATTAATAAACTTCTACACCCAGGTCGATCACTCACACCCACCCCTTCAGGTTCTGATCACAGTAGTCACAAGCAAATAGCCAACACCTTCAACACTTTCTTCACAGAGACCATTCAATCACTTGCCAATCAGCTATCCCCTGACACCTCATCTTCGACCACCTCAAACTCTAACACTCCTCAATCATTTTACTTTCAACCTGTTCCCACATCCCTTATCTGTTCCCTTATTCAAAAACTTAAACCTACCACCCTCTCAGCAGATCTACTGCCTGCAGAATACCTACAAAAAGCTGCAAAAGCCATAGCCTACCCCATATCCATCCTGATTAATAAAACCATTACTGAAGGTAACGTTCCATCAATCTGGAAAATTTCATATATCATCCCCCTGCATAAAGGGGGTAACTCCAACGAATTATCAAACTATAGACCTATAGCCATATTATCTCCACTGGCAAAAATCATGGAGAAATGCATTCACAAACAGCTGTTAAACTTCCTATTAGAAAACAACTTATTAGCTAACAGCCAACATGGTTTTAGACCATTTCATAGCACCACTTCTGCTCTCTTATCCTTCTCTGATCACATTAATAAATATCGGAATAATTAGCTTCTATCCTCCGCCCTCTTTATTGATTTGTCAAAAGCATTCGACATGGTAAACCACCAACTACTCATTAACATACTCAAATATATAGTGGCTATACAATGGTTTCAATCCTACCTAAACAGTAGGCAACAGGCTGTATTATGGGAGAATAACTTATCTTCTAAACTCCCGATTACCCTCGGTGTCCCTCAAGGCTCCATACTAGGGCCACTCTTATTTTCTATATTTATAAATGACCTACATGCTGCAATACCTCAAGCTACCTGTATCCAATATGCAGATGATTCAACATTAATCTGCTCATCCACTTCTCCATCAGATCTTCAGTCACTAACCCAAAATGTGTTTAATTCAGTTGAAAAATGGCTTCTACACCGATGTCTTATTTTGAACCCCAAAAAGACAAAACTTCTACTATTTACTCCCACCCGTAGATCCTCCCAACTTAATTTTACTGTTACATCAAGTAATGGTACTATTATCTCTCCAGATCCCACTACAAAACTACTTGGGGTACTAATAGATAACAACCTTACCTTTGCTTCCCATATAAACAGTATTTAAAAAGAGTCAACAAGAAACTAAGATCCCTCTATAGGATCAAACCCTTTCTAACCCCACTAGCCAGGTCCACTATAGCCCGTACCCACTTAATCTCTATCCTACTATATGCCTCCCCTATATATACTAAACTATGTAAAAGCAACTTGAGCAAGCTGGCCATCTCCTACAATAACATTGCCAGATTTGCAACTGGGTCTTCCTACAGAACCCATCATTGTCACAATCTTAAACAGCTAGGTTGGTTAGAGCTGCCAAATCTTTTAACATTTAACCAACTAACAGTTGCCCACAAGATCCTGTATCAACCTACTAACACACCAATACTGACAAATCTTATTACCCCCTATAGCAACCTAAAGACCTTACGCTCATCTAATAAGCAACTTGTGCAAATATGTAAAACTAACAATTTAGCTGGTGACTCTCTGTTCTCTAACGCTATTGGCAAAACCTGGAACTCTCTTCCAGTGATCTAACCTCCCTGACCTCAAGCACCCTATTTAAAAGCAAACTGAAACCGTACCTTAAAACAAAATGGCTATGCCCCTGTGCTAACCCTGACTAACTACCTCACTTACCGATGGGTATTACTCATCTTATCTGCATGTGCTAGATACTTTTCTGTTACCTAAGAAGAGTATGCATCTGTACAGTTGAAAATGTTTACTTGTGATTTCATTGCTATGACTAACTATCCCAAGATGTGTGCTAAATTTGTGAGTAAAATTACAAAGTAAAGTAAAAAAACTGTAATGTTCCTCAATTTGACTTGTAAATTCTCTCTTACTGTAAATAATATTGTAAATGTGGAGCTTTTCTCCCTGGGCCTCTACTGAAAATGGACATGTATCCAGTTGGACTAGCCCGGTCAACAAATGTAAAATAAATAAATAAATAAATAAATAAATAAATAATGTCTATGGCGCATACTATAACTGCATACTGCTGTAGTGTAATAAACTAGTTAGGTAGGGGTTTGAATAACAGAGATAACAGGAGTATGTGTGTGTGTGTCTGCAAATCCCCGAGTGTGTGTATTTGTGTCTGCATCCTGTCATGAAAGTGTGTTTTACTGCTTTCAAAGAGAAACCACCTTTTGCACTGGCCTTTATCCTTGTCATCTGCTAAACCACCCTTTTCCCCCTCCCCACTCCAAGTAATCATTCCTGTGATGTCACCCAGCTCAGACGCAGAATCAGATTAACTGTAATTGTATGGGTTCTGTGGCACATCCCCCAACTGCATACCACTCTACTAGTTACCTTTACATAGGCAAGGCTTGTAAGCACAATACTGGCAAGTGTGTGTGTGTGTGTGTGTGTGTGTGTGTGTGTGTGTGTGTGTGACTACCCTGTAGACAGGCATACACATGTGTCATGTCTTATGCTGCACAACATGGTAGTCATCTGTGGTGAGTGGAGTCTACAAAATATTATATAGGTAGGAATAGAAAAAAATAAACAGTCAAGAATGACTGCTGTTGGGCATGTTATTTTCCTATGCCACTGTCAAGTAGTGACACATAAGTGATCCCCGGGGTGTATTTCCTTACCCATCATTCCCCACCCCAAACTCCACATACACAACAACCATCTCTTCTCTGGGGAATTAAAATTTAAATGTTATAATACAAGAGTTGCCTGTGTTTTGTGTACACTTCCATTCCTTTGGAAGCCTTCTGTGTCACAAAGGGTGTTCAGAAATGTTTATATATATGGCTATTGATGTGTCTGTGTACATATATATATATATATATATATGTGTGTGTGTGTGTGTGTGTGTGTGTGTGTGTGTGTGTGTGTGTGTGTGTGTGTGTACACATCACAGAATGTATGTATATATATATATATATATATATATATATATATATATATATATATATATATATATATATATATATATATTTAGTATTTATTTATAACAATTGTACATATGTAGACTTGTCTATGTTGTTTCAAAACAAAAAGTACAGCACATTAAAAGGTACTGTACATATATACACAAAGTGACTGTCCCATATGTTTTCAGTACTGTGGCATACCTGTAGTAAAAGGTGTATTCTAAAAACCATAACACGTGCTTATAATACAGATGGCTTAGTGGTAAGTCTAGTGACTATGGTATGCATGGTTCAGGGTTCAAGACCTGCAAGGGTTGTTAATAACTTTGTTTAGGCCAGAATAAAGCACATTTAAGCAGGTGTAAATGTGTTTTCGTGACAGTAAGCAGCAGGTAAACACGTTTAAAAGAAATGTAAAACTCGCAGTACACTTGAAATGCTCTTCTTTGGTAATCCTGCTGATGTCATTCATTGTGCAATACACCTTTGGGGAAGAAGTACTTCAGTAATGTCTGTGGCATAATAAACTAGTTAGGGAGGGGTTCGAATACCAGAGATGACAGGTGTGTGACTTGTATCCTCTGTAGTGGTGGTTGTAAGAGTGTGACACCTGTGGGCAATGTAGAGGGGGTTTTGCCTCTTTTGTATGTTGGCCGTACTCTATATCACAATGTACATTAGCTGTGAGTCTGGGGTGCAAATCCATACCCATACATGTGACATCAAGGCCAGCCAATCACAGTTAGCAACCCCACTATTACCCAGAGCACACACTCAACCAATGTGTTATATGCAAACACGTGCCTAGTCAACAGCCAATATGTGAGTAGTACACTGCATATTGGCCACTGATAGTAACTATGCAGTAATAGCAGTGGGCTACAGAGGGCATGTCACCCTGGCCATCTGTCCAATATGCACGTACATGCAGACAGTGCATCTCCACCATGTTCCCCAATGGACGCCAGCAACACCTATGCTGCCTTCACATGTGACTCACAACAGACATACCATGCCTTATGACATGCTTACAACTGCTTTACAGTGCCTTAATCACTCTGTATCCATCGGCCCTTGTTCTGCCTAGCAAGAAAATAAACAACCTCTACTAGGCTTGAACCCAAGACTATGCACACCCTAGCCAAAGTGATTGACCTTTAAGCCACCTCGGCTATATATAACCCTCCTGTATTTACAAACATATCATCCGGCCCAGTCATTCAACAGTACAGAGAATATATTTCAACATGTAGATGTATGTGTGTGAAAATATATTAATGTCTACACAGATACAAATGTATGCGTATATATATATATATATATATATATATATATATATATATATATATAGAGAGAGAGAGAGAGAGAGATAAATAGATATATATATATATATATATATATATATATATATATATATATATGTGTGTAAGCAGATATTTATATCTATATAGGTATATGCAGCCATACATCTGTAGATAAGGTGGGAACATAGCAGAAACATATATGTCCACATGTACCATGAATGGGGTTGACAGGCACAAACAACATACATCATGCACAAATAGGTATCCCCCCCCACAGCCAAACATGTCTGCCCTGCAATACACTACCAGCTGTTGCAGATCCCATAACCAGGACCTTCACAACAAGATGTTGACAGCACCCCATCCCACCTGTATGCTGTCAGGCTGGTATCAGTAACATATCATGCAGTACAGTCAGGCTCATAATGACTCCCATTTTGCAGTCATTGTTACCTTTGTTAGCCAGAGTCCCGTACTGTTGGTCTATATTACAGAGATGAAGATTTCAAACAACAGTGGTCCCAGGACTGAATCCTGAGGTACTCCACCTGTCACTTGTCTGGGGATGGATTTGGAGACAGTTACACCTACAGTTTGGGTTATGACAGTAAGCCATGTGGCAAACCATCAAGTGGCATAGGGATGTATGGCCTGATTAGTATGTTAGTCTATGTTTCCAGACTGGTGTATGGTATTGAAGGGCTCGGCAAGGTCCATATAGGCATTGTGCACTACCTTACCCTCTTCAACAGTTATGCAGACTGAGTCAAAGCAGACAATCAGTTTCACGAGGCAAAATTGGCCCTCCATGAGCCCAATCTGTGTGGGGTCCAGTGTTTGAGGGTTGCCAATGTCTGTGTTCCAAACTTCCCTGATAATGCATTCCATGGCCATGCAGATCAGGCACATCAGACTGATGTGACAGTAGTTCCAGGGATCCAAGGTGGATCCCCCCTTGTGGAGTGGGATAACTGCAGCTGTGCGCCACTCAGTGGGCACCAGGCCTGATGCAAGGTTATGATTTCTGACTGTGTGGTCGTGATTACTGGCCAATGGAACTCTGTTCATATTGCCATGGGTTCTTTTGGGGATGAGAGGGGGTGACTGTGGCACTAAACCAATCTGCCAGGATATTGGCACAATCTGTGGGAGCAGTCTATGTAATGCCATTCTGTCATAGCTCAGAGCACTTCTCAGCATTGCCAGTTAGATTCTGGACATAACTATAGAATGCTGTGGTGGTTGTCTATGGAATCTGTGGTGATTTTAGTTACATAACCAGCTTTGGAGGATTCCATGAGGGATCTCAACGTCTTACTGTGGCTGGTAAGGGAGTTGTTTGCAATCTTGGAGTATCCTTTTTGCTTCCACAGTGTCTACCTCCTGTTGTATACTCTGTTAATGGCAGGAGACCACCAGACTGGCTTGATTATTTGGGAGGTGAGCATTGTGGTTCCATGTGGGATGTCAGGAATCACGCACAAGTGAATGTGCTCATACAGTACCTTAGTGCAGGATTCATCAGTAGAACTATCAGCTCCTGTCTCCATGGGTGTCACAAACATTGTCACTTCTGCCTTGAGTAGGATGAAGTTGGCTTTGGAGATGTCTGTTATGGACAACTGTATATACATTTCTTTCACATGTTCACTTTGATTAGCCTATTGTGGGATTACTGTGGTGAAACCTCAGTCTCATGTACTGTTGTGATGGCTTAGTGGTTAGTTACTGTTCCTCTAATGTACAGTGTCCTGGGTTCATGACCTGCAAAGGTGGGTTATTTTGGTCTGGCCAGGACAGCGATTAATGCATACAGACTAATTGTGGCAATTTAGGTTAGTCCACTCAATATAATTAAAATGCCCTACATTGGCAATCATGCTGATGTCAATCATGGGGCGTGCACCTTTGGGGAAATGAGTACCCCAGCAATCCCTGTGGTGTGTGCTATAACAGTGTAATGCTGTAGTGTGATATAGAACTCTGGTAGGGGTTCTATTCTCACACATGGGAGTTGTGGATGCTTTTGTGTCTGTTCCTATGCCTGTGCAGAGAGCACTGCATGTTTGGCTAGTCACACTCACTACAATTCATTGGCCCTACTTTGGCAATCCTACTAATGTCACCCACCTAGAAATACACCTCTGGGGAGGCTGTAACCTAGTAATCTCTGTAGCACCTCCTGTAACTGTGTACTGCTACAGTCCTCTGGACCCATCCCATGGGTTGACTCAATCCAAGTATCCTCAGACATCCCAACCTTTTAGTCCACAAACATTGGTGAAATGAGTGACCAGTAGGACACTATTCCCAATTTTTGGGTTGTCCCACCTGGGACACACGTCTTTATTTCAAGATTAGACTCTATACTTCATTTCTTCATTACTCCAGTTAACAAGACACTAAAATAAATTAATAACTAAGACTATATGATAACGCACATGTTACACATGAAAACTAATAATGTATGAGTTCAGCAAAATTATATTACAAATAAGACCAGTTTAGTGATTGGAGTTGACGTAGCTGGCAAATCACAGGAATAATTCAAATACTTCATAATGAGAAAGTGCTCACATTTTATTTTTTTGAGAACTGCACTAACTTCAAACAAAATACACACTTCTGAATTTTTGCAGATTTGTCCCTTCCCTCTATCTTCTCGTAACTCTAATACTATAGCACTGCAATATACAATGGAAACAAAACAACTTATTTTGCCTTGGAATTTTATATCCCAGCAAAATCATGCAATGCCGCAAAAAAAAAAAAAAAAATATATATATATATATATATATATATACATACATATATATATATATATATATATATATATATATATATATATATATATATATATATATGACAAGCATTTCATGACAGTCTAAGTAAGGCCTGCACTGTTACAAAGGCCATGCATTTTGCATGATATTGAGTTGGGATATATAAGCCACAGTGCAGAGAAGAGGGTCACCATCTTTTCTGTAATGAACTATAAATAAATGTTTATTTATTTAACATCTGTTAACCGAGTATACAGACTGTTCCAATGAGTCAGGACTCCATTCAGTCATGACTTGAGCCTTAGAGGCCAAACAACACAACTAAACATACACGAGAATCATACCTCTCAACCTCTTAATGTAAGAAGTCTAGCCAAAGCCAAATATAATTGCGGGGTGGGGCAAAGACTGGGATATACTGGGATTAATTCAATAGCTCTGCTTGACAGATGCTCAGTAAATTGATTAATGGGGCAGTGTAAGCCAACACATCTTGGCTAGGCTTATAAATGCCCTTGGGCAGATAGCCTAGTACCTACCTATGAACCTATGAACCTATTACATTTATGGTTATGCACAACCTATAATTCTATCTACTGTCGAGGTTTGTAGGGGCACTTTCATGTTATTTATGTCTGCAAAAGGAATGAATGTGGTACAGAGAATGTACTTCTACATATAGATGTATGTATGTGTGTATGCATATATATTTATAGCAAACTCGCTGACCTCCACGAGGCGGTCCAGTTAGAACCGGGCCATCTAACCCTGACATGCCTGGATCCATAATTTTATACCCATGGTTCCTCCACCCCACCCGAGTTCCACATACACACAAACCATCTATTCTCCAGTTGCTATCCTTGCCATAACACACCTCCACACATTGCCCTCTCCCCAGCGTTAGGGACCCTACACGTATGTTGTCTCAACCAATGTATCATCAGGCTCTCCCAACCTTTTAGTCCTTGAACATACCTGCCCTGCCTTGTGTAATGGAAGTCCAAACAACCTGCAATTTGTGGGTAGTCCCAGCAGGGACTACCCTGTAATTGTCTGTAAGGTAGACTTATCAGGTGGACAATGTTTCTCCCACTGGTAGTATCCTGCCTGTGGTTTGAGAAGCAGCGATTTGCTCACCCCTGCCCAGCTTGATATGACATAAGATGACAGCACTAAATAATACGGGAGTTGTTGTTGTTTTCCTTCACCTTCTTTTCGTTTGCTTTATTGTCAGTTAGCTTCTACTATGCTTAATATGTGAAGGCACTGCTTATACCCACGCAAACATACTTAAACATGCTTACTAGTACTTATATATGTTTACTTCTCCTTATTTGTGCTTAAACCTGCTTACTAGTGTTTTATTCATTATGACACTAACACTATATTAAATTAATTAAACATTTAATGCAGTACTCCAGTTCACATTTACATGTTATTATGTAGGTTATACAGCAAAAAGATGTAAAAATATGTTCATATACACATTCCACATGGAAAATGATATGTGCTGCAGTGAGATTCGCACTGGGAATGCCTGCTCATTAGGCAGATGCTCTAACCACTACACTATTGCTGTGCTGCTTCATTTGCATATATATTCCTTGTTATCCTCTTCAGCCTTTTCAGCTGCTTTAACCGTAGCTAAGCGATGGGCAAACCCGCGCACCTATTGTTAGCTGTACTCGGGGTTTTAAAACAAAATAAATGGTTTCTTCATTTTATTTCTGTGTATTGTTGTTGTTGTACATATGGGGACTGTTGGTGGGGATATGTGGACACCTATGAGTGGTCTCACTCATTTATTCAGACTTCCTGCTGTTGTACTTTGCAGGGGCATGTTTATTCTGAGAGCTCTGCTCTCAGACACACCCCCTGCACTTGTTCACGCTTCAAGTGTGCAGTTAATGCAGTTCTCCAGTTCACATTTATATGTTATGTAGGTTATACAGCAAAAAGATGTACAAAGTATGTTCATATGCACATTCCACATGGAAAATTATATGTGCTGCAGTGGGACTCAAACTGTGAATGCCTGTTGGTTAGGTGGCTGCTCTAACCACTACACTATTAGTGTAAAAGTTGATTCCACATTTTTTTTCTATTTGGATGATTTTGATGTGTAAGCTATGCTAAGCAAAGGGCAGTGACGTGCAAACATGCTGCGCTTCACTTACACTTCAAATAATGAAGAAATGTTGTTGTTGTTGTTGTTGTGTCTTTCGGCTTTTCCCGGTTAGGGGTTACCACAGCGGAACTCCGGTCCGCTAATGATTGGCAGTAGATTTTTACATGCAGAGTTGCCGGCCCTGATGCACAACCTTCAATGAAGGTACGCCCATTCAGGCATGTCTCCACACAGAAGATGCTCTAGCTGAGAATCGAACAGGACAACATCTTACTGTGAGGCGACAACGCTACCACATAAAAATGTAAAATAGGGACACAGGGAATTTAAATGTAATAGTTCTAGGGACAGGGGCTCAATATTCAACTATGTGCTTGTGTGTTTATTCCCTTGATTTTATTTTTGTGTTCCTGGACACTCTTGTATGCTTTGCATACATTTCAGTATCCACAAACACTGAAATAATTGCTTACTATTAGAGGCAGGCTCTAATAGTAAGCATTGTAGGTTGTGCAACTGTGGGGGCATGTTTAAGCCTCTGTGCCATGCTTAAACACGCCCCCTGCACTCGCACACGTTTCCTGTGCACGTAGAAGGTGCAGCAGCACAGCCTCATAAATATTCATATGGTGCTGCTGCACCATCTCTAAGGAGGACGCTCGGTGCAAAGCTAAAACCATCCTTGTGCCGAGCTTCATGAATCCCAAGGAGAGACAGCAAAACCTGTCTTTAGAAGATTCATAACAAAATGACAGCATGTATATTTTTATCCATGTAAAATGAACAATATGAAGATATTTTTTCAAAATATTTTACATTAATGTACTATAATTAAAGAACCAGATAATCGATAAAAACAGTAGCATGTAAGCAAAAGAAAATAATGCCAAATAATTGTTCCTCAAATTCTGTTTTATGTGTTACTTGTTTTTTAAACATGCACATGGGCGCACACACACACTTAAGCTAGCACACAGACATATATATATTCTCTAAGTCTTTCTTATCGGCTTTTCCCGGTTAGGGGTCGCCACAGCGGAACTCCAGTCCGCTAATGATTGTTAGTTGAATTTTACATGCCGAGTTACCAGTCCTGATGCACAACCTTCAACGAAGGTACGCCCATTCATGCATGTCTCCACGCAGAAGACGCTCTAGCTGAGAATCGAACCAGACAGTGTCTTACTGCAAGGCAACAACGCTACCGCAGCACCACCACAACGGGTAGAGATATATATATATTCTAAATGTGGGATTTTATAGAGTGCATCAGCTGAATTCTGTATTAACTTTCACTATCACAAATAGAAAGGCTTGCTAGATTTTCCTTACTCCAGAAACAGGCTTATTTATTGTAATTGAGAACAACAGATCAGCAGAATAAATTTTTATACACAGATTTCCATTCTGTAATAGTAAACAGTTACTGTATTATTACCATAGAAATTCTAAAATAGTTTGAACTAGATAAAGAAAGGAGCATAACATGTAGAATACTGGTAAGAAGAAAACACTCTCTGTAAATATAATACTGCCATCCTGTGTAAGAAATGTGAACAGTATGCACGGTTTTGCATTATATAATGTAAAATAATTGTAATTTGGTTCAGTTAGATTTCAGTATTAACGTGCCACTGTTGTCATAATTTTGCACTTGTATGGAAAACATTGCCAAATGAAGTACTGTTAAAACATTTTCCCAACAAAACAAACTTCAAGATCTTTTCAGCCAACAATACTGAAACTGAATTGGTTCAGCATGCCAAACTACTAGGTGTCACAATTGACGATAATCTCAAGTTTGACCCACACGTACAAAACAGTATAAAAAAAAAAAACACCAAAAACTAAGCATGCTATACAGGAATAATAACTTCCTCACAGCAGCTACCAAAATTGCCCTGGTCAAAACCTAACTCTTCCCCTCAAAGTTATATGTGGCCCCAATTCTAACTATCTTACAGTCCACCCTAAGAAAGAAACACTAGAAAGCTGCTATAATAAAATTGCCAAATTTATAGTAAACACAACCCCTCTAACTCCTAGGATCATAGAATGATAGAAGATCACTAGGCTATCGACCTGGATGTCATTTTAAGCCTAGCCATTTCAACCCAATGTAATTTAGTAGAAGTACTAGTCAATACCCAAGGCTGCATTTAGTGATGACTGCCCATGTCCAGTAGGGTTGTGACTGCTATCCCTGGTAAGAATTTATGGTGCCCCATCCAATCATTCAGGTTCTTCTTGAACAGTATCATAGATGTGCTCTGTTTCACATTAATTGGTAGCCTGTTCCAAAGATGTGGCAGTCACTGGGAGATAAATCTATCCCTCCAGCATGTCCTATTTAAGTTGCAGGCCATATTTAAGTCCCTGGAACAGGTAGCCCTAGACCCATTTGATTTGCAGATATGCAGCAATTTCATAGGTTTGGGTCCTGGGTTGCCAGGCATAAGTCTCCCTTAAGAAGTCTATATGATATGAAGTACAGTGACAGGGATCTTTGTCGGTCCGTGTAAGGCACATGCAGGAGGCCCTTGATCTTCTTTGTTAGAAACCTCTGAGGTAGGTACTTAGTACAGTACATAACAAATGGGGCATTATACTCAATTATGGGCTGGATAAGTGCTGAGTAAAGGGGGCTATAACTTCTTTTGATCTCAAGACAATGCCACTACTAATCAAGTGAGCTATGTGGAAAGCTTTTCTTACAGCAGTAGACATGTGGTGGTTGACATTAAGGTCGCAGTCAAAATGTGATCCCCAGGTCCATTGATTTGATAGTGTGAAGGGGCATTGTTTGTGCCAAAGGGAATGATGATGAATTTCTCTGCATTCAGTATGAGACCATGACTAAGACATCAGTCGTTGGTCTGCATAAGACCCTCATGGAGTATACTGACATAATTTGGGGATTCAATGATTGCACCTAGTTTGCAAACTTAGTCAGCCACAACCCTTTAATTTTGACTTAAACTTCTGAGAAGTATATACCAAACAGTAGGGGGCCCAGCACCGACCCCTGTGGCACCCTGTTGGTAACAGGTCTGCTAGATGATGTGGAGTCACCCACTTTGATAGTGTGTGTCTGGTTTATGAGCCAGTTGGCAACCCATCTTACGACTAAGGGGTTTACATTCAGTTTGCTAAGTTTTTCAGTAATACCTGAATGTGGGATTGGGTCAAAAGCCTTTGAAAAAGTCGAGGTATGCTGTGTGCACAGATTTTCCCTCATCAATGGCTTTGGTTACACTTTCAAAGAAATCCACCAGATTTAACAGGCAGGATTTGCCCTAAATGGAGCCAAATTGGGTAGGATCCAGGGTTTGGAGGTCACCTATGTCTTTATTTAGGAGGTCCATAATGATACATTCCATGGCATTACAGATTACTCATCACTGTAAAGCCCTACATTCCCTAAGTTAGCTTGAACTCCCCCTCCACCTATAATACGTACAACTTACTATGGTATACAATATCATCCACAACTCACTAGCTTGATCTGCTCTTAGCCCATTAATCAACTTTTGTATCTCAAATAAACATCTCAGATCTGAAGATAAACTTCTCCTCACAACTTATAAACCTAACAGAACTCCAGGCCTAAGCCTTTACTCCTGTTTTATGGCAAACCTATGGAGCTCCCTTCCTTTAACTATTGAAATTGCTACTAACCTGCACTCTTTCAAAACCTCTATAAAATAATATATCAACAAAGCTTGGATTTGCTCCTGTATGAGTCCAGGCTGAGGTACGTTTATACCTTTTTCTACTGCTAGTCTCTCTATCCCTACTATTAACGTACCCTACCCTCCCTTCCTCTACATATACTCCCCTGAAGTTAAACTTATACCTTCTCCACATCTATTCCTACTATCCCCTCTATCACACCCTACCCTTCTCAACTTGTACTATTCTATGCCTTAACCAATATAATCTGTTACCATATTTCATGATATCTAGAATATTAATTATCATTATAATAATCTTCTAGTATGTAAATAATGCTGTATCTTCTTATCAGGCTTTTCATATAATTTATGCTTGTCTGTTGAGTTTTTATTCTGACAACTTAATGTGTAGTTTTTTCAATTTTTTTACTTGAATGTTATGATTTTATTATGTTTGTTAAGTTCTCATTCTGACTAACGTGCTGTTTCATATTTGTGCTTGAATGTTATAGCTTTATTATGTCTGTCTAGTTTTTCATTCTGTTAACCATATGTATAAGGGGGGTTTCTCCGCAGGCCTCCACTGAAAATGGATAGCTCATGACTGGTAGGACTTTCCTGGTAAAAATGCCAAATAAATAAATACATTTTTTTTCATAACACTTCCAGAGCAGATTAATGTTACATAAAATACAAAACTTATTTTGCAGATTATATTACGATACAGACAAAAAATGATTTTGTAACAGCTTACCAATAACTGTTCAAAATATCAAAACAAGTGTATTGTACCAAGCTTTATTTAAAGTTTTCTAAGAAAATGCTTGTACATCTCAGTTTGGGTAACTTCCCAACTTTCTCTTATAACCATGATATGTCAAATTGCTATAACTTTTCAGAGTAAAAGTGAATCCCATTGTCTCATGTTTGGTACATCATTTCTTTTTCTTTGAATCATTATTTGAATATTATGATTCTTTGAGCAGGTGTGAGCACAATGAAACAAGAAAATAGCATCAGTGCAGCACTGCAACAAGCCTATAGAATGACCAGTAGCTGACTCATACCTGTCAACTTTCCAGATTTTTGCCCAATATTTTACTTCTATTTCTCATAAAATTGTAGTTTTCTAGCAAGTCACTGGCAAATCATTGAGGACTGAAGTCAGGAAATAATGGCAGACAACTGAGCTTCAGACTTCATATGCTTCAGAAAATTCATGCTAATGCAATACCTGTTATCAACTTTATAAGTTTGTAAGAGCAATATCTAAAAAGTATCCAATTTTTGGGCCCTTGTACCCACCACTTGTGACTTTGCCCAGATATCTTGCTCTAAGAATTTGAAAGGATGGTAGCTGTGCATAATATGTTGACAGAAATAACACCTTATACCTTCAATTGTGTAGTTTATTCAGCCATTGGGGTTAGTTATTTTTCATCTGGCTTTATAGATGGCATCAGCCATCTTAATCTGTAAGTAAGGAGCACAACCCTTCTGTTTCTTTTTTTTATTATTTTAATGAAACAATGTGGCATTTGTAGATCCACTCATCAAAAGGTTTCTATGCTTTAGGAATTCAGAAACTGGAAGACAAATTGCACAACCACTGTAAGCTATTCATATCTTAGTAAATACATTCTTGAAGAAGAAACTCAAGACATGGTTTTAGTGTAATTACAGGACTTCCTCTGTATTAGGGATTAGTTTCTGTCATGCCTTTAAGCCTTTGGGTAGCTGCCAGTGGGTGAGTGGGGTGGGGGGTATCTGCAGTTGTCAGAAACATCAACACCTCACTTCACATTGCCTTAACTTGAAGCTCTTAGAGATCAAAATCACCCCTAAAAAATGACTTACAATGTATAAGGTGGGAGCAGCCCATGGAATGGAATAACGAAACCTAACCTGAATACCTGAGTGTAACCTATCCAGAACTGTTAAACTGGAATCTAACTTCACCTTAAACTGACCTTTGTCAACAGTCATACCTGACATGTAAACCTGACCTAAGCATATATAATACAGACATGTTAACGTAAGCTAATCATGAAGAATGTGGTACGTACCTATGTTAAGACCGTTACTCTCTATGAATGTGAACACCTCAGTATTACTTCTAATGTGTAGCTGGAGTTTACTGTGGAGCTCTACTCCACGGGCCACCACTGAAAATGGACAAGCATCCAGTTGGATTGTCCTGGTCAACAAATTTAAACTAAACATAAACTAAATACATGAAGTAACATGGGGGTATGCGAGAGCAAGCGGGTTTAAGCCTGTTTGGGTGGCAGTAAGCAACACCCACACTGGTTAAGCAATGTAGAAGCCAACTCAGTGTAAGATGCTGTAACCGGAGGTCAGCAATGCTGAGCCTTGCACAAACCAGTGCATACCCACCTACAATTGCTCTACAGTGCCTTAGTCACTCTGTAACCAACAGCTCTCATCATGCCCATTAACAAAATAATCGGCACTTCCAGGTTGCAACCCCCCAACCCTGCACACTATAGTCTAAGTGAGTTACCACTAAGCCACAGCAGATACTCATTCAGCTGCTGTTATCACAAACATATCTTCCAGCACAGTCATTCAACAGTATAGGAAATGTATGTAAGTATGTAGATTAATACCAGCAAATGTGTACATTGCTCAATCACAGTATTTCGTCTATCTGTATCAAAGAACAGTGCCTGTCCAATCATACTGTGAGAACAGAAGTCTTGCATAATACTGAAGAGAATAATGAAAAACGGTGCACGTCGTGGGGGCATGTGGGCGTGCGTCATGCACAAAATGTCACACCTCGGGCGTCGGTTCCGCAGAACTGGGAAATGAGGTTGGCCAGGTATGTGAACAAATCACTGCTTCTCAAACCCCTGGCAGGATGCTACCAATGGGAGAAACAGTGCAGACCAGCTAAGTCTACTCTTGACACAACAGCAGGTCCATCCCTGGTGGGACGAACCAAAAATTGTTAGTCACATCGATGTCTCCACCAGTATCATAGGAGGATCAAGGGAAGGTTCATATGTACATGGACTAAATGGATGACGAGCCTGCAAAAGCTTGGGTCGAGACAGTATAATGGAGGAGTACCGAGACATGCAGAGAGGGAAATATGTGGAGGTGTGGTATGGCTGGGCTAGCAACTAGAGAATGGATGGATGTTGTGTATGTGGAGCTCGGGGGCTGGGGGAAGGAAACACAGGTATGACATTATGGTAGAGATATGCAAATGAAGCAGAACAGCAATAGTGTAGTGGGTAGAGCATCCGACCAATGAGCAAGCATTCACGGTTCATGTCCCACTGTAGCACAGTTTATTTTACATGGCAAAGCACATTATAACCAATACTTTTGTTGCAAAACCCACTAAATAGCATATATATATATGAAATGGAGTACCGCAAGAAATGCACATGTGACGTATCAGTGTCAGATGGAAAAAGGCACCAGTAAGCAGGTGTAAGCACAAATAAGCAATAGTAAGCATATGTACACACTAGTAAGTGGGCTTAAGGCCTTACAACTGCTTTAAAGTGCCTTAATCACTCTGTATCCAATGGACCTTTGTCAGCCCAGCAACAAAATAATCAGCCATGGAAGTCACGAACCCAGGACCCTTTACACCATAATCCCAGTAGTTATCCACCAAGCCATAACAGAAGTACAGAAGAATGAGGTAGTAGTAAACATGTCCTCACCATAGTATAACCAAACTGAACCTGTGAAAGGCATCAGTATACAGTCATATGTGCCATAACTGACTACAGAACATACATATGTGAACTGGAGTACTGCAGTACATCCAGATGTGAGGTGTTATTGCAATTAAGTGTAAACATTACCAGGACCCCATACAGTGTACATACACATGTCTCAAGGATACAAGACACATATATAACAAGTGATGAAGGGGAAATCAATGCCAAAAGGCAAATATCATGCAAATCAAATAATACGCACCACTAAGCATAGCACAGCACTGGCTCCCAGACTACTGGCAGGATAATACCAGTGGGAGAAACAGTGTCAACCTGCTAAGTCTAATCTTAAACAAGCGCATGTCCATCCATGGTGGGACGACCCCAAAAATTCTGCTAAAAAGAGTCCTCGGGGTAACATACCATGCCTCAAAGGTAAGCAAAGACGGTAACGTATGTTCGCGGACTAAATGTATGGGAAGTCTGAAGATCCTTGGGTTGGGACAACTTACGCGATGGGTCCCAAGAAGTGGAGAGTGGGCAATGTATAGTGGTGTAGTTAGATATGGCTGGAACCTGTAGGAAGGATGATTGATGTGGAGGTGGAACGGGGGAGGAGGGAATGATGGGTATGACATTATGGACTGAGACGTGCCAGGGTTGGATGAACCTGTTCTAATTTGACCAGCCCATGAATGTCAGCGAGAAAGGAGGGGGGGATACAGGGAAGGTACTGAGACATACCATTTCAATGGCAAACCACGTTATGGGTAATATGTATGTTCCATAACCCATGGAATAACATATATATGTGAACTGGAGTACTGCGGCCACGAAATAACATATATATATATATATATATATATATATTATATAAACTGGAGTACTGCAGGAAATGCACATCTGAGATGTCAGTATCATAATGCATAAAGCAGTAGTTAGGTTAAGCAGCAATAAGCTGTAGTAAGCATATGTCAGCACTAGTAAGCGAGTTTACGTTTACAGGCTCAGCAAATCTGATGCAAACTATCTGTAGGCATATGTAACCGGAGGTTTGTGTTTGCGCGACAGTACGCACTGCGTACACAAAGTAAGCAATTTTGAGGCTAACCTGGTGTAACTGGATGTTACCTGCAGTTGGCAATGCTTACTGTAGCGCAAACATGCTTACAACTGCTTACAAGTGCCTTAATCACCCTGTATCCCACCACCCTTGTTCAACCCAGCAACATAATTGACAGCCACTACAAGTCCAGAACCCAAGACCCTGCATACTACAATCATAGTGAATTAACACTACACCATGTCGGATATACATAAAAGTATTCCCAGACATATCATGCAGCACAGTCAAGCTGCATATGGGGAATTGTACTAATATCATAACACTCAACCTCTTATTGCAAACATTCTGGACACAGTGTGACAAAAGTGGGGTACAAATTGGGATAAATGTGGAATATTGTTCATATACATGTAAAACGTTGCTAGTTAAACAGTGATCTGTTGTAATACACATATTCTGAACAACATGATGTCTGAAACTGTAATGTATCACTCCTGACTGACCACATGCCTGACATCATCCATGTCAATTGGCCAGACGAATGTGGGACAGGCCAATCTTGTGAGCCAATCATGCATGGACATATGGACAGTTATAGATCTGTAAATGTAGAGAAATACACAGGTACATTTAAATGTATGACTCAAACATACAACATATCACATCAATGGTATATAGGTAGATATATAAATATGTCCACATATATTTAGATATATAAATAGATATACATATATATATATATATATATATATATATATATATATATATAAATAGATATACATATATATATATATATATATATATATATATATATATGGATAGATATGTGAATTGCATCACCAAACAGGAAAAACAACCAGAACCTCCACCACAAAATAACTAACCTTATGCACAGTTAATGGGGATACCTGGAGATGACTGCTATGTCCCCCCACCACCACAGCTGTAACAGATATGCTGTGCAGTGCAATATCCAGCACATGCAGGTCTTGACCCCAGGACACTCCACAACACAGCTAAAACCATCTAACAGTAAGCCAATACAACTGTATAAAGTCAGTGCAATATCTGAAACATATCATCCATTCCAGTCACGCAACTGTACAGAGAATGTATACCATCATCTAGATGTACCTGTATGGAAATATATTAATATCTAAACTGATACAGCATATCTATATGTGTATGTATGTGTATATATATATATATATATATATATATATATATATATATATATATATATATGTGTGTGTGTGTGTGTGTGTGTGTGTATGTATAGCTTTCTAACACTATATACATATATATTACTATATATGAACATATGTACATGCAAATGCCTACATCGACACATATATGTGTCTACACCTATATGTCTACATATACACAGCAAGTTACATATGTGTACGCAGATATACATCTATGTAGGTATATATGGACATAGTTATATATATGTCAGCAGATATATATCTATATCGGTATTAATGGCCATACATCTGTAGATAGCAATGGCAGATTAACAAACACACATATGTCCACATGCACTGTTACTGGAGTTGAGAGGCCCCACACACTATATGTCTTGTACAACTAGGCATCCCCCCACAGCCAAACATATCTGCCCTGCAATACACTACCAAGTGTTGCAGATCCCGTAACCAGGACCTGACACAACATGGGCACAGGAAGTTAACAGTACCACATCCCACCTGTATGATGTCAGGCTGGTATTGGTGACATATCATGCAGTACAGTCTACCTCCCATAGGTAATGTAAAATGTGGTAGCCATCAACATCCCCAGGATACAGATACATATAAATATATATATATGTGTATATATACATATATATATATATACATATATATGGATATACATGTCACTACACATACACACGCAGGTATATGTACAGTAAGATACATATGTAGAAGGTACACACAATATGGAACACCCACTATGCCTACAGTTAACACCTGAACAACTGGACACTGTATGGGCCACCCATACAAATGACAATCGTTGCCTGCAACATATACCCACAGAGAAGTCATAGGGAAAACACCACACACAGGTTTGCAGAAATGGAATATCTTTCAATGTGTACTATTACAGTTCTATATGCCATGTCATATAGCTGTTCAGACACTGACATCCATATAAACAGAGGAATGCAACCATGAAACAGTTATACTAATACAGTAGTCTGGAAAGGTTCAAAACTGTTGCTGTCCAGGCCAAGCCCTTCAAATTGCACAATAGTGAGGACAGACTGAGCCACAGGATACCAAACGATCAACAGTATGTAATGCAGGTGTATAGTTCAGCAGCCTCTATCTACACTCTGTACAACAGCAGTGGGTGGTAAAGACGTCATGTGACCAAATGGGTTGTAACTGTGACATAACAAGGCATAACTGACACCATCTCATGCACACTGACAAACAGAACAGTCCATCTGGTAGGTGGCAGTAGGCTTGCAGTAACCGATTATATGTACGTGATGTACATATAGGTGAAGTATACAGCACTTTACATCCAGATACCTTAAGGCAGCTCACCCCTAATACCCCCACATATTTAACAGCCTAGGTCATTTATGGTGCTCCCCCGCCAGACTCAATAATACAGGGCCATATACCCCTGTTACATACACTGGCCTCTGGAGTGCATAAGAGCACACATGTATTGTGTAGGTGACGCTCACACATATATGGCCCCAGCCCCACCATGTGTGTGGGGGATACAACAGAAGTGGACTGATGGCAGCAATGGCAGTGTGATATACTCTAAGTCCACTACAGAACATCCCCCACAGCATGTCATATGTGCAAAGCTTGATATGTAGGTCATGTACTGATAGCACTCAACACGCACACTGCCAGTGAAATATCTGACACAGGACCTGTGCGGTGAACAGACAACACATGATAGGCACACCTCTGGCCACCAAGAGGATAGGCCCACAGTTGAGAGCTATGCAGACAGACTGCATTCCAAGGTAAAGTAGTATGTACACACACACCCTGTAACACCAGTACTATACAAAGCATAACACAACTCTACTCACACTCTGTCTTTAGTTCCTGAACCTCCTACAAATATGTAGCTGCCCTGAGTGTGCCAGTTCTCCTGTAAGAGGTATTGCTACCTGCTGTCTGTAACACTGATGCCCACACACAGGAAGGACTGTACAAACATCCACAGAATGTCCAGGTTATGTCATCAAATATAACCCCTACTGTACATAACATGTGAAGCACTCTGATATCTCACTGGCTTGTTAGCAGATACAATGACACTAATTATGGTGTACAGCACATATGCACCACATCATGCATGACATATGTACACAGGTTGACAGAGTTGTGGCTGGCAGCACATACACAGGGCCAGTAATGACATGTTGCTGTGATAACCTCATACATTTACTGTTGTAACGGGGTTTGTGGAAACATATGTCCTATGAGGGATAAGACGCATGTGACTGTCATGGCTTTCACCATCTACAGACTGCAATCATCACACTACTGACTGCAGTCCACAGATAGATGCTCCATTGGCAACACATGAAACCAAAGGCACAACACACTGCCCTGTCTGCAGATGGGGATTCCATATAAACATGGAACTAACATGGCAGGTATGGAGACATGTAGGAAAGACATATCTACACACACACTGTTAAACCAACAGTACTCCACATGCAGTATAGCAGCACTTACAGTCTGTAGGCAGGTCAAGCACATCCCCCTCCTGTGTGCTGCCCTGTTTCCACAGTGTATGTTGTTAGAGGTAAATTCCCAATCCATCTCAGATGCTGTTTGCCAACCAACATATCTAGTTCCTACTCACAGTGAATGACAAGGTCCTACTCATAGTGAATGACAAGGGCCAACACCAACATGATGTTCCTAGATATCAGAGTGTGTTTCCATGCAATTGGCTAAGGCAATGTTACCACAGCTGTTCCACATGCAATCAGCAAGGGGAGGGCTGCAATTCGTGCAAAGGCCATCAGCTGATCATGAGCATCACATGCTGCTGCCTAAGCAAAGCAGGTGTAGGTCTCCACATCCACCAGAGAGGGAGTGGGAGAGGCAAAAACATGTCAGGGAGGGGTGGGAGAGTAAAACTGCAGCTTGCTTGTGTCACACCTCTACTTGCACAGGGTATCAAACCTCGGACAACTATGTAATGCTATCACAGTTCAATGCATTTATTGGATGCACCACATGGGTTACCTGTTGTGGAGCCCTCAGAACATATATGTGATGGTGAGTGACATCTGCAACAGGGATATGGAAGCTATACAGTAGGTGACATACACGTGCCTGTCCGCATGACCAGGTGCCAGCGTCAACACAGCCACACTTTCACAGGGATGCACACATCGACATACTTGGCAAGGCCAGGAGTAAAACTAATCAGCAGCGGGATTGCCACAACACATCACTGCATAGGAATCACAGGCATCACACGGGTCATATGGAGGTTGTATGGGCAAAGGGTATCAGGAGGTGTCTGACATCAGCTAGCATGCTTCAGTATCCCCATGGGGGTTGTAGTGAGTGTGGATGTGAACATATGCACCAGAAAATACACAGACAAGCACACAGGGTGTCAGTACTGACATGCATGGGTGCATGTCTGCACGGGTGTGTGGTGGTCGACTGTGGCAGCAGGCTATACAAGGGTAGGTGATGGGTATACCTTGGCATCAGGCCACATGACTGAAAAAATATTTAGACCTGCTTACTGCTTCTTATTGCTTGCTCTTGCTGTGGGATTTGAAGTCTTCTTAAGACACTCAGTCTTGCTGGCTGGATTCTGCTAAAATTCAAAGTCTGGTTATATTTGCATTCACAGTCTGTCGCATACAGAAACTTGCAGAATATACACTGATGAGAGAATATACTTTGCAGCACCTGTCTTTAAGAACAGTAACTAATAACTTTTATAATAAACCAAACTGGACAAACGTTGCAGCTTAAAGTACCGTTCCAACTTTACTTCTCATATAGTACAGATGATGAGAGATATAACATTTACATCAGGACTTGTGTCCTTACCATTCCTCTAACATAACTAGATTTAATACAGACTTTATATATATTTTAGTTAAACACACACCCTCTTGGTTTTGGAAAGATACTGGCTTGATGACGCAAATGCTAACACATCTGTTCTTGTGCAAATGCAGATAAGTAAACTGTCTTCAAGGAAACACCTTGTGGATTAGAAAAACATATTCTTAAACTTTCTTAGAAAAACATGTCCTGTTGTCCAGTGAAAGCAGATTACATTCTTGTCACGTCTGTAAGAAGTCAGCTTTCTTGATGTGTGTAATACACTCATAAGTAAGTTCCTTATTTTTTTAAGCCACAGTCATTTAGTATGGTTGCTGATCACATACTACTAAGCTCTGTTTCTGCATTTAAGCAAACTTTTTCTTTCAGCATATTTACAACAGAATTAATTTCAACCTTAAATTCATAATATCTAACAATTTCCTCTGTTTTTAAACATACTCAAAACATTTTATACTAATATGTATTTTTTATCACATTATATAGAAAACACAAGAAACAAACTTTTAGTCTTCTTTTGATCAAAATGCAATTTTATAGGTTCGTAGGTTAGTACTAACCTACGAACCTACGAACAAGAAACAAACTTTTAGTCTTCTTTTGATCAAAATGCAATTTTACATAGTTAATACAATGATATTAAGTATCACTACCAAAACTGAATGTATTTAACAACTTTTTCTTTTGCAGACCATTCTGTGAAAATATTTTATCAGTTATGAGCTGTGTCTGCTTTAGTTTAACTTGATTAATTTATTATTTCGCAATTACAGAATTTAATTTATGACTTAGAACTGTTTCATTAACTCTTTGCAACTTGTTGAATTAACTATAAGAGACAAGAACCATGTGCTACTGCAAGCATTTATACACTACTGAAAATATACAGTTTCAATGTCATTTTGGAGGTGCTTAGGAGAAATGGCAGTGGAATTTCTAACTAGATTGTTTAATGAAATTTTGGAAAGTCAGAGGATGCCTGAGGAGTGGAGAAAAAGTGTTTTGGTACCTATCTTTAAGAATAAGGGTGATGTGCAGAGCTGCAGTAACTACAGAGGGATAAAACTGATTAGTCACAGCTTGAAGTTATGGGAAAGAGTAGTGGAAGCAAGGTTAAGAAGGGAGGTGATGATTAGTGATCAGCAGTATGGTTTCATGCCAGGAAAGAGCACTACAGATGCAATGTTTGCTCTGAGAGTGTTGATGGAGAAATACAGAGAGGGTCAGAAGGAGTTGCATTGTGTCTTTGTAGACTTGGAGAAAGCATATGACAGGGTGCCTAGAGAAGAGTTGTGGTATTGTATGAGGAAGTCGGGAGTGGCAGAGAAGTAAGAGTGGTACAGGATATGTACGAGGGAGTGTGACAGTGGTGAGGACTGCAGTGGGAGTGACAGATCCGTTTAAGGTGGAGGTGGGATTACATCAAGGATCAGCTCTGAGTCCTTTCTTATTTGCAGTGGTGATGGACAGGTTGACAGGTGAGATCAGACAGGAGCGCCCGTGGACTATGATGTTTGCAGATGACATTGTGATCTGTAGTGAGAGTAGGAATCAGGTTGAGGAGACTCTGGAGAGGTGGAGATATGCTCTAGAGAGCAGAGGAATGAGGATCAGCAGGGCTAAGACAGAATATATGTGTGTAAATGAGAGGGAGGGTAGAGGAATGGTGAGGATGCAGGGAGTAGAGTTGGTAAGGTGTGGACGAGTTTAAGTACTTGGGATCAACAGTTCAGAGTAATGGTGAATGTGGAAGAGAGGTGAAGAAGAGAGTACAGGCAGGGTGGAATGGGTGGAGAAGAGTGTCAGGAGTGATTTGTGACAGACGGGTATCCATAAGAGTGAAAGGATAGGTCTACAAGAGTGTAGTGAGAACAGCTATGTTATATGAGTTGGGGACAGTGGCATTGACAAAAGGCAGGAGTCAGAGCTGGATGTGGCAGAGTTAAAGATGTTAAGATTTGCAATCGGTGTGACTAGGATGGATAGGATTAGGAATCGGTATATTAGAGGGTCAGCTCATGTTGGACAGTTTGGAGACAAAGCAAGAGAGACGAGATTGCGTTGGTTTGGACATGTGCTGAGGAGGGATGATGGGTATATTGGGAAAAAGATGCTAAGGATGGAGCTGCCAGGTAAGAGGAATAGAGGAAGGCCTAAGATAAGGTTTATGGACGTGGTGAGAGGACATGCAGGCGGTTGGTGTGACAGAGCAAGATGCAGAGGATAGGAAGAAATGGAAAGAGATGATCCGCTGTGGCGACCCCTAACGGGAAAAGCCGAAAGAGAATGATGATGATGATGATGATGAATGTCATTTTAACCATAACATTGAGATCATGTTTTTGAACTACTCATTAACATCTTGGTAAAATACTGAACTGGGCTTAGATAAAAAATATTTGAAAGCAATTATTTTACTGGGGTAAAACCAGTAATATTACAACTTGACAAATTACTTTTAAACTTATTACAATGTATTATGTACAGTATGTATTTACACAGACTGTTTGCTATTCATGCATCTCAATCTAGCAGCTGTCCTGAACCCAATGTTTTTAAAACATGGTTTTTCACACATATTTATTGCTAGACATTAATTTAATTTGTACTGAATTCTTCTGTATTTGTACATACAAAGACTATAAAGTAAATTTAGTCTAATCTTACAAATTTAATAGCATTAATATTGCCAAAAACATATTGAAATAGTGACCAATCTTGTTCAATTTTTTTATATATCTTTACTCTCTCTTGTATAGCTGTTATCAATTTTAAGCCATCTCTTGTTTTTTTAAACCATCTTTTGTATAGCTTTACAGTTTAACAGGTTGTAAATACAATTTAATACTAAACAATACAATAATAACCATTATGATAGCTATTAACTTGTAAAATATCTTATTCTGTAAGGTTTAATCCAGTTTACCAGTATGTCTAATGCACTAATACCTGTTTTTCCTTCCCCCCTAAAAGAGTATTGTCAAGAAGGAATGAAATATTATTTTTTTTCTTGTAGCTTTATTTCTGACCCTTGTTATTTATTTTTTCTGTAGCGTTATTTCAGACCCTTGTTTATTTTTTTCTGTAGCTTTATTTTAGACCCTTGTTGTTTATTTTTTTCTGTAGCTTTATTTCAGACCCTTGTTGTTTATTTTTTCTGTAGCTTTATTTTAGACTCTTGGGCAATACTGCTTATACAGTCAGTGTAAAATGTATGTCAGCCCAACACTTTGGTTATACATTTGCTTTATTAGGTTATTAAACTGTAGACCTTTGTCTGATATGATCATCTTTTCTGTTGCCTTTGCTGTCTATTTCTACTAGAAGTAGTTATTTGTACCCTCTTGTACACTGTATTTGAACTGTATGTATACTATAACCCATCTGTTGGCTATACTTGATGTAACTAAGGTTTTTTTTTTTGTTTGTTTGTTTTTTATCAGGGACATATATGCACAATTGTGATGTTTTATTATAATTACCAAATAGTGTTGCATGTGAACATTTTAACAATTATGTTTTAAATAATAAGTTTTTAGAAAAACTCAAGCCACTTGTCTAGCAGTCTTGTTTCTTATCTTATCTTTTCAACATTTCCTGTAACTATTCATCCAGTTTAGGAAGGTCTGAGCTCACATTTCAATTAACCCTTTTTAGCATTTTTCCTTTAATCATATATATTTTTTAACTTTTGATTTCAGTATTTTTTTATTTATTTAACTGTTCTGACATTCATTTTACAAAGACTGTTTGACTAATACCATCCGTGATTTTATTTCTTTTTATAATTCAGAACTTTAACTGTTTGGTGTTACTATATAATTATAAAAAAATTGTAAAAAAACAAAATAGATATTAGCTTATTTAATGTATGTTTATACTTACATTATTTATATTTGCTGTTGTCTGCCTTTTGCTTTTGTGCATTGTAAACAAATGTACTCTAGATGAAAATAACATGCATGCATGTCTCCAGTAAAAAACAAAAGGAAATCCGCTAGCTTTTACCATAAAGGGTATCCTCATATATTACTCGTGCCACAAAGCCAGAAGTATGCTTCTCCAAAAAAGCAAGTGAATCGTTCAGTTAATAAAAACGAACATTTAATGAAACACCAAGACCAATATACAACACAAACAAAGGATTGAGCGCGCTTTCATCTATTCCTTCTAGACTTCATCAGAATCCATAGATAGCAATGTGAAATGGTCTTAAATACATAGTCACCTGATTGATTAATTAATTAACAAATCAATTAAGTGAATTGTCTTGTTGTAAAATATATTATAGTTCAATGTTGTTTATAAAAACAAGTAGTAGAAATACATAAACTGCACACATACATACAATAAAAAGCCTCATCTAAAAAAATTATTTTCCTTCACCAAACTACTAAGGAAATTATATACAAAGTCAACCATATAGAATATATACTTTGTAATATAACCTAGAATAATAACAAAATTGTGAACAAAATACATGTGTATTATATAATATGTACAAAAAAATATATATATATATATATATATATATATATAAAATATTCAATGTAAAAAAGCTATAAATGTTGCTCTTTTATAGATAATATTTGATGCCTGTATATATATCTATGTGTATAAAAACTGAAATATGGTATTAAATCAATTTAGGGTTATTAAATAATAATTTCAGGGCTGGTTTTATGGAAATATGATCATTCATCCCATTAGAACCACAGGCATCAAGCCTGAGTTGCCAAATCATCTCTCTGTATTCTAGAAGGGACTCCCAATCACTTGGGAGGCTTGATGCCTGTGGTTCTAATGGGATGAATGATCATATTTCCATAAAACCAGCCCTGAAATTATTATTTAATAACCCTAAATTGATTTAATACCATATTTCAGTTTTTATACACATAGATATATATACAGGCATCAAATATTATCTATAAAAGAGCAACATTTATAGCTTTTTTACACTGAATATTTTATATATATATATATATATATATATATATATATATATATATATTTTTTTGTACATATTATATAATACACATGTATTTTGTTCACAATTTTGTTATTATTCTAGGTTATATTACAAAGTATATATTCTATATGGTTGACTTTGTATATAATTTCCTTAGTAGTTTGGTGAAGGAAAATAATTTTTTTAGATGAGGCTTTTTATTGTATGTATGTGTGCAGTTTATGTATTTCTACTACTTGTTTTTATAAACAACATTGAACTATAATATATTTTACAACAAGACAATTCACTTAATTGATTTGTTAATTAATTAATCAATCAGGTGACTATGTATTTAAGACCATTTCACATTGCTATCTATGGATTCTGATGAAGTCTAGAAGGAATAGATGAAAGCGCCGCTTCAATTTTGTTTGTGTTGTATACTGGTCTTGGTGTTTCATTAAATGTTCGTTTTTATTAACTGAACGATTCACTTGCTTTTTTGGAGAAGCATACATCTGGCTTTGTGGCACGAGTAATATATGAGGATACCCTTTATGGTAAAAGCTAGCGGATTTCCTTTTGTTTTTTACTGGTGACGAAGTGGAGTAGTGGAGTTTGGTGGAGTTTCTGGTTATGCATGCATGTCTGTCTTGTATCTGTATATCTTTATACAATCATGTCAGTTTTGTGACTTTAACTTTTTACTCTTATTATCTATTTTTATTTAATTTTATACACTAGAACAGTTTTGTTTACCTTTTGACTATGCTAAGAATGGCAGTCATATGCTCTACTTTACTGTAGTACTGATAAATACATAATTGAATGGAAGTTTTAAACATTTTAGAATGATTTGTCAGATCCTACCATCCTACCATGTAAGCTTAACCATTTTCAAAACACAAACATATTATAAAATATATCTCTTTTGTACAGATCAGCTGCAGTTTCCTACTCTTTCCCAATGTATGTAGGAAGTCAGTCTCTGTCAGTTCAGCTAATCTATTTTCTTCATCTTGTAACTGTTGTTTAAGAGTCTTCTGTAATATTGCATGGTCTTTCTGACATTTTTTAGTAAGCTGTTCTGCTGAATTTGAAACTCCTATGCACTTTTGAAAAGATGTATGTATAACTTGTCTAAACTTCCTGAACTCATTGTGTCTGTCTTTTAGAAGTTTACTACATTCCTTTTAACAAAATGTACTAGGGGTTCTATCAGTAACTGATTTGACTCACATGTGGTGACAGGACATAACTGTTTAACATCTGAATATAATAGAAACACTTTAGCCTTAGTTAATTCTTTATCATGAACAGATCTGTCTTCACAGTCTATTGTTTTATGACATAATACACAAAATGCAGTTTTTGTTGAGTCACACAATAAACATTTGTCATACCCCACATAGTTTTCTTTGAGATACCAGTTAAATATTGTAATACATTTGCATAATGCCTTACTATCAACCTGCCCTACTAAGGTTTTACATTTACTAATATGCTAACAATGACAATGGTCTGCATTGTGTCTCAGGGCTGTAGTTTCCACAGTTGCCCACACAGGTGGGTATTGTATCCCCCATCCAGTCACCTGGGTAACTATTGTTTGTGGCCAATGCTGTGCATTTCTTGCCATGTATGTGTTCCTTAGTCTATGACATGGACGTTGTCTGGGATGTCCACACCTCCAACATGCATGTACAGTGATATGTGGAACTGTACCTGGGGTATCTGGCCCATGTTGTGAACACAAATTATCATCATATGTGCTAGTCTTGCCCACCTTATTGGGGACCGGTAATGGGCACCAGGTTTACTCTGCACCTACATTGATAGCATGCTAACATCATTTCCTGGTGTCAGTGGCATCTGTCCATACAGGGCATGTTGTCAAGCATGGTATGTCCATTGGGGGTCACAGGTGGTGCAGGTGTCCATTGGGGAACATGGGGGAGGTGCACTGTCAGCATGTACGTGCATATTGGACAGATGGACAAGGTGACATGCCCTCTGTAGCCCACTGCTATCACTCCATAGTTACTATCAGTGGCCAATATGCAGTGTACTACCTACATATTGGCTGTTGCCTTTGCATGTGTCTGTGTGTGTGTGTGTGTGTGTGTGTGTGTGTGTGTGTGTGTGTGTGTGTGTGTGTGTGTGTGTGTGTGTGTGTGTGTGTGTGAGTGAGACATGGGTTGAGAGTGTGCTCTGGGTAATACTGGGGTTGCTAACTGTGATTGCCTGGCCTTGATGTCACATGTATGGGTATGGCTTTGCACCCCAGCCTCTCAGCTATTTCACATCTGTTATCTCTGTATGGTGGACATTGTGATATATAGTAGGGCCACCATATAAGAAATATGCAAAATCTACTCCATATTGGTCACAAGTGTCACATGCTCACAACCACCTCTACACAGGATATGAGTTACAAACACACACACACACGCACACATGCCATGTCTGGGAATAGAACCCCTAACTAACTAGTTTGTTACACCACAGCACTATGCAGTTATAGTATGTGCCACTCACATTACTGAAGTACTCTTGGGCTGCAACTCTCCCAAAGGTGTATTTCACATTGGATTACCTCAGCAGGCTTGTCATAGTAGGGCTATGGGGAGGGCGGTGTGTGCATGGGCCATAACCCATTCATGTACAGGTTGACATGCCACATGCGGGCACACACAGGGTCATATGTCACAGATACATGTATACTGCTGCTAGACGACTACTTGCTTGTGCAGTCATGTTGCACAGCTGGCACATGCACCACATAGTCTGTAATGCTGACATACACTGGTGGCTAGTATCTGCAGTGAGTGACACGTGCACCTCATGTTTTGGGGCCCTTTGGCTGTGTGCTGGGTGGGACAGGCCTGGATGGCTCCTTGTCACAGTCACTGTCTTCCACACATCTGTGTATATTAACCTTTGGCTTATTATAGTGTGTCACCCTGACATATATGTTTGTATTCCTATCCACTGTGTGTGAAAGACAAGAGTGGTCTATACAGATGAGTGTCTGCACTAACATCTGCAACTGCCAGATATGTCTGGTCCACTGGTTTGCAGTCATGGCCTTCATGTTTAAGTGTGTGAGCATGCCCAGTATGGCCATCTGTAGTGGATGTGTGGATCATGTCCAGGCAGTTTGTGCTGCAGTACTGACCTTTGTGTTGTACACAAATAGGTAGCATGCTGTGTTCTGCGGGGTATCCACTGATCAGTTGGCTTTGACTGTTACTATATTTCTGCATAGCACGGGAGGAACACCTGACTGTTTCTACATTTATACACAGGAGTGGGGGGGCACACCTGACTGTTATTACATAACTATGTAGGATGGAGGGGCACAAGTGACACTTGTACACATTTGCTATGACTGTACTGGTATGTCATGTACTCCATTTCATTCTGTATTGCTAACTATCATGCTGAATAGAGGCATACCAGTGTACTACATATTGTGGCTTTGGTTGCCCTACATATTATTGTCTGACTTCTTACCCTTCAGAACTAACGTCCGACTGCCTGCCCTGCTGTGGTCTGTCTGTGTAGGCCTGCGGGTGGGGTTAACCATAGCCATCATTCTGGGGCCATGGCACAGGCCCTGTTTGAGTTTGTCTACACCTGTCCTGTTGGCTGCGACTGTTGTTGGGTATGTGAACCATCCTGACTAGCATGTGTGGGTCATATGGACACACATGTCACTCAGCATATTTCCTGCAGTGGGTTTTGTCACCCTGTGTAGTACTGGCTACTATGGTGACTCCAGTATGTGTTACACATGTCAGGGTGCCACTATGGGTGTCTACTGTCTGCTGCCATAACATTCAACCACCCAATTCCCTTGTATGCTCACATCCATACCATAGCTACAGGTAACAACACATTCTACTCCATTTGGAAATTGGTAGGTTGATTGACTTACCTTGTGGGTGTGTCAGACTTGTGGATGGTGCTGGAGGGTTGCCTATGTCAAATGCACATAGTACACTCCCTATACATGGTTGAGCACAGGTGGTGTCATGTTTGGCATCCCTTTTACTGTATGTGTGAGTCAGAGAGAGGTGTTATTCCCTGGGACCCTACTGTGTCAGTACATGTGCTATGTGTTGCCTCTTTGCCAAGGCCAGGGCATACTGGAACGCACTTCCTTCTGCCTACTGGGGCAGGCTCAGGTTCTTCCTCCTCCAGGTCACTCTGTGCCTGTGCAGGCCTTGGCATTGGTGGGGGGGCTGTGTGGTCCTGCCCCATGCTGTTCCTGCTGTAGTAGTTTCCGCAGGGTCATATTGTGTAGTATAGTACATACCATAACAATTTGAGTACATGTAGCTGGTGAATACTGCAAGGCTCCACCGGATGTGTACAGACAATGGAATCATGACCTGAGCATCCCAAACACATGCTCTATTATATGTCTGGTCTGTGCGTGTGCCTCATTATGGCATTCTTGTTCAGGTGCATGTGCATTTCTGATGGGTGTTATCAGCCATGGCTCCAGTGTGTACCCAGCATCCCCCACTAGGTGACCGTAGGGGATGTCCCCATTGGCAAATCTCTGGTACAGCTGCATTAGATTCCATATGTGGGACTCATCATAGCTTCCAGGGCGGCTAGCACACACATTCATTATAATGCCCTGGGCGTCACATACGACCTGGCAGTTGATGGAGGGGATGCCTCTGCAGTTCATGTAGGCCCTACACTGCTCACTGGGTGGTGCTTTGATGCATATGTGCGTGCAGTCTACAGCACCCACTACTCCAGGGTATTCTGCTATTTGGTGGAAGAGACACATATTGCTGGTCAACACCTCATGGGTGTTGAGGAAATATACATGCTCACTGGCATGTGCTGACATGGCATCCAGGAACTGGTGGAATACTCTGGATGCTGATGCCTGTGAGATCCCCATGATATCCCCAGTTGTGCTTTGGGAGGTACCTGTGGCTAGTATACCTAGTCCTACACATACCTTGGTATCCACTGGGATGGGTTCCCCTTGGTCATTTTGGTGTGTCAGGTGTGGTCGGCACAGCTCAACTATTTGCTGTAGGAGGTCTCTGTCCACCCTATAGTGCTCCACTATCTCCAGCTCATGTAGCCCCTGGTAGGTTACCCTGGGTCCATACACTCTTCTCCATCTCCTCACTGTGGGCTGTTCGGCAGCATGCACATCATCATCACCCTCAGCCGCTTGCACATGTTGTTCTATGTTGTCTGCTGCAGCCCTTCTCATTTTGTAGAGTTGTTTGTTAAAATTTCCCCGCTTGTATATACAGGTGGAGTAGAGTCTGGGAAAAAACAGTGGGGAAGGTGTTTGCTTAGTTTATAGTAGTGTTCTGGGCTGGGCTGCTGCCTGTGTATTTGGCTGCTTCTGATAAATTACACCTGCCAGCTAAGCTAGTTCCCCTTGATTACCTTCCTACTGCTGCTTTCCTTTCCCACTGCCCTTCTGTTTAAGCCCAGGGGCGCGCCGTGCAAACAGAGTACTCAAATGTGCACACTGCTGCTATTTCCTGGTTTAACTTCTTTTTTTTCCCCTGTAAAGCCCGGTGCACAGCACGCACAACCGCTTACACTTTGTAAAGAGTGCTAGGCAGGTTTAGACACACACCCTAACTTAGCTGTGCTAAGATAGGAGCATACCCGAGCCACAGAGCTCCTATCCGCTTCTAGTATGCCTGACACACCCACCCATAATTTCATCTACCTCCTACTCTTGCACTCAGCTATTCATACTATTACACTGTTGGGACCTGCCTCACATACTGGGGAAAACTGGGATTCATAGGTTCATAGGTAGGTACTAGGCTATTGGCCCAAGGGCCTACGCAAGCCGAGCCAACAAGGTTCCCTGGCTTACGCCACACAAGAAAGTTATTTTTCTGTGGCACTGTCAAGCAGAGACACAGAACTGATCCCTAGGGTGTATTTCCTATTTCCCATCCACTCATCAAGATTTTTCTTGAAGAGTGCTAATGAAGAACTTTGCTTGACATAGATGGGTAGCCTATTCCAGAGTATGGGAAGTCTCTGGGACAGGAATCTATCCCTCCAGCATGTCCTGTTTATTGTGGTGACAAAGTTTAGGTCCCTAGAGCATGTAGCTCGGAGGGATTGGGATTTCCTTAGGTGTAGCATGTCCAGCAGCTCTGGGTTTAACATAGCTTTATATGTTAGGCAGAGATCACCTCGGAGTAGGCAATATGTTATGGAGTAAAGCTAGAGTTTTTTGAGGCGGTCAGTGTAGGGCATTTGTTTGAGGCCAGTAATCTTCTTTGTGAGGTACTTCTGTGGCCTTTCCAGCTGTTGCAGATGTCTTGTGAGGTACATTCCAAAAGGGGTGTTCACCATCCTTCCCCTCATTTGCATAGAATTGCCTGCTAATATGCATAGTTACATGTGTCACACTGAGCCTCCCCCTTAGCAACCGCTATTCACTGGCCAGGTTGTCTTTGTCTGCCATTGACTTGCATGGCGGAATACTGATTTTTGTTAGACTTCTTGGTTTAGGTTTAGTTTTTTATTTTCCCACCGATCCCTTTTGCATGCTGCTGCCCTATGCTTAAACAGCCAAGATCGGCGAAAATAAAATAAAAGTTGCATTTTTTACTTTTTGCATTGTTTGCAATGCCAATGTCCTTATACTTGGCAATTGGCATGCTTCCTCAATGATATGCAGCCTTTATTTGGAGCTGTCATGTCTCCGTTATGGAGTTTGCAGAAATGTACTTGTGGTTACTAACCGAGTACATTTCTGCAGATTACGCTAGTCCTGTATGGCCTAATTCCAACTTCCTGGATAGCAGATTTACCTCATTTGCATGGTTTCACCTGCAAATGGAGTAATTTGCATACAGAGGCTGGGAACATGCAAGATTAGTGCAAGAGCACTCGTGCACGTCAAACGAGCATGTACGTGGATCGCTCGGCCACCATATTGCCAACATTACCTCTTACACTCATCATGCACGCCGTGCAGGGCTTGCTGGATCCAGGGGCTAGACATGTATAAAAGCAACTTTTTCTCTCCTTAGATCAACATGTTCCCCTGTAGTCAGGAAATTGTTCTATCTGACCCACTAAATTTCCACGGGAATGTCCTCAAGATCCAAGAACGTAATCATGCCAATGTTTCTTCCCCTTTGGAATGTACAAAAGCCAACATATCACTCAAATAGAAAGGCCCCTAAATTTTATAACCAGGAAAACTGAAGGCCATAAATCTTTCAACTATCCCAACAGACTAATATTTCTTATACACAGTACTCTACTGGCTTCTCCATTATATATGTCTCACTTTCTGAGTCATAAAAGACCAAATTCAATTTGACCTGCTATTTCTTTCACAGAACCAGTGACTCTGCAAGCACATGCTGTTGAAATCTAAATCTGCACTAATAAATAAACAAGATTCAGTGGATTTATATGTTCCTAACTCAGTTTGGACAATGGGGCGAAATGTATATCTTCACCCTGATTGTATAATGACCCTTCTCCAACAGGGTGTTAAAGTGCAAGTAAAACAAATCCACCTCTTCATGTCAGTATAGTTTTCTGCTATGAATATCAGACAGAAAAAAAAAAAGAAATGGATGCCACTTTTTACAATTGCTAAATGTGGCTTGGTTTTTAGAAAATGTACTTTATTAGAAAAGCTCACCCAGACTTTTCCAGAACTTGCTGTGAGGAAAAGTTTAATTCATTTTTGCTTTCTTGTATTTTGTGTTAGTTTATTGCCTTCTTCTATTTTGTATGTTGTGATTCAATTTCTTTACATTTTTTTTACTTGTATTCTGCTTTTAATAGCTTATTTCATTTAGGAAATTGACCAGAGCTGTGTCTCTTGAGAGTCAGACAGAAATAAGTTTTACCCCACCCCACCCCCATCCTGGATCTGTTTTGCTTTTAAACTCAACTATCTTTCTAGTGGCCTCCCGCTTATGTCAATTTTCCCACATATCTCCTTCCCTCTCCTCTTTCATTGGCTATTGTGAGAAAGCACAAAATTACCATTTTTGTGAAATTACTCTCCTTTATCTATTTAAATGTATTGGCCATCCCACTGTATTCCATATAACCAGAATACACAGTGCCCACCCCTTCAAATCTATATTGCTCTTTTAAAATTAGTGGCTCCCCACTTAGATAGCTAAAGCTTAAGTTACTCCTGCTTTTATATCTAACAGTGCACATTGCAGCTCTTAGGATATTAACACATTTTTTCTAGCTTACCTTTAAAATCTGCATCATCTACTTCAAGACTACCAATTACTGTATGGCCCACATTCTGCCTCTCAGTAGTCATCTTGGGGATATTGCTTCTGTTTTGCTCCTGGTGAGAGAAAGAACACAAGAACATTATTTTCTGGGAACTGCTGATAACCCGAAAGCCTAATAACTGCTCTGTAGATGGCAGTTTGGAATTTGTGCTTATATTGTGCTCCTGGTGAGAGAAGGTGCAGAGAGCATACATTCTTGACTCTTTCTGGTTGGGAAGTGAGTGTCTGTGCTTCACCTTCCTAATTGGTCTGGTGGTTATTCAAGGCATCTACCAGGAAAAGGCTACAACAAGCCTACAGACCCTTACATCATCTGGGACAAGACTGTGGATCACCAAACAGGCAATGGCCTCTTCTCATCTTAGGACTGGTGCTACTGTTTTGTTTCTGGTTAGATAAGAAGCATAGGAGCACTGTATCCCAGCAGAGTGAGGCTGTGGTGAGACCAGCACTAGTAGTAGTTAGGCAGTAGCTGTTCAGGTGACTCCTCTCTTTTCAACATTCTTGACAAGCTAATTCCTTCTTTCCAGTAAGTACTGCTTGATTTGCTTCTAACTTCAGAATATCTGCATAAATACTTTATCCACAAATCATCAGACTTTACTTATTAGTTTCCCTCAAGTGCTTGGCAGTGCCCTGTATAGCCTTGACACCTTGACATGACTTGACATTTTTCCAATAAAAGCACCACTGAAGTTTCACCATTACCGAGTAGCACACAAGACAACTAGTTTGCAGTGGCAAGCACAGACTAGGAGTTGTAAACCAGATACTCCTGACATTACTTTATATTCTCACTCCAACTGTCTAATAAATAAAAAAGGGTCTGTTGCCAAGGATATGAACATTCCAACTATCTCTGGTATCAGATATATGGTGGATATGGGCATCCTGAGGCAATGCAAAAGTTGCCTCATGTTTACTGACAACCAGTTATTTCTCAAACAAACTGACATGGTAAATGAGAGCTGTATTTACACAATGTGACTGGAGGCAAAAATTTCACATAAAAGTACTCCTAATGTCAATAAAGCTGTCAGTAGTACACACACTGCACCCATCACACACAATTCAAAGCAGACACATAGACTCACATATGCTGAGGTACTTAAATGGAAACTTCCTAAACCCCAAAGACCTCCTAGATGAAATACACATCTCGGAAACTCTGAATTCACTCTTTCCAAACAGCACCCACATGAACACATGCATCCACACTGCATGGAGCCTCTAATTCTAAGCCCATAAGGCAAACCACCACAGAATCTAACATTCTAGTCACTGGAGTTTCCATTGTGAGGCACGCTAAATTCCTCTCACCAAGCTGAGTAAGGAGAAAGTCAGTCAGATGCTTATCAGGGGCCAAGATCCACCACATTACCCAAGCACTCAGGTCATTGGACCACAAGTACCAGTATGACTCAATCATAGACTAGTCCATGTGGGTGTAAATGAACTGAGACATATCTCCCTAACCTATATGAATACAGACATCATGGAGCTCTCAGAATATGTGTCCCAGGTTGGTATGAACCTAGCACTGAGCAGCATTTTACACTCTCCAAGGATGATGCCATATTATGAACAAAAGATGACTGACTTTAATAATTGGCTTAGTTTCTAGTGTCATTATAAGGGGATGCAGTAATTGTCAGCATGGAAGGAGATGACACCGGAAAACACTGTTTTTCCAGGGATACTCTGCACCTCTCCTCTCTAGCCTTTTGAATATTAGCTAAAACATTGTCTTCCTCCATAGTGCTTTTTTAGGGAATATCAAACTAAATGTATTTCTGACATAGCAAATCAAAACCAAGAAAATCTAAAGGTGTTACTGTTCAATGCTAGGAGTCTAAACAAAACTCTTCTTCCTAAAAGCTGCCTTCCCCTATGGAATGCTGACATTGGTGTGGTCACTGAGGCATGGTTTGAAGCAGTGGACAGTACATCAACAATGCAAGGTTATAATGCCTTCCACACATTAGACCAACTACTACACAGACAGGGACTAAAGGTGGAGGTGTCTCAATTTACATCAAAAATAAATATACTTGAAGGCTGGCCAAACAAGACAATGCACTTGAGCTTCTCCATGTTCAAATCACCATTGGCAAAATTCAGTGCCACATCCTCTATGAACCAGGAAAGCCATTCCATGTATTTAAACTTATGGGGAACACTCAGCATCCAACCCAATACAAAATTCATGAGCAACTTTAATTACCCTACTATTAACTGTGATTCATACATGACACCAAATGTACAGGCACAGAGATTCTTGAATTTTATAAACACAAACTCGCTAGATCAGGTTTCAAATAAACCAAACAGGGGTACAAGCATACTGGATCTGATCCTCACTAATATGGGAGAGTGCTGCACACCCCTAGTGTAAAGTCTTCTCTGGTAATATCAAACCACAAAATTATCTCCTTTGAAGTAAAAATAAAACCTGGAACACTAGCCTACCCTGGAATATTCAGGAACTACTCTTAAGACTGACTTCCTATTATTAAGTGATAACCTGGCAATATTTCAAGCCCTTATAAACCCAGAGAATATTGCTGACTATGCAGAACTGTTCACAGAAACCTTATACAATTATGTTAATAGCTGCATAGATGCAGTTGTACCCACCAGGAAGAAGTACAGAACTAACTAAAAAAAACAAGCCACCCTGGTAGAATCACAAAAACCAATATGCTATATAACAGAAGGAAGAAAATTGTGGCAAAAATTAGGAGGTGCAGCACCCAGCAGGTAAAAGCACTTTGCCTACCTTGACCTGACCAAGGCATTTGAAACAATCCCCCACTGGGGCATTGTTGGCAAACTTAAGAGGTTAGGTACAAACCCCTTTGTCACCTGGTGGATAACCAGATGGATCACAGACAGGACCCAGAAAGTTAGAATCGGGGAATTCACCTCTACAAAAGGCCAGTCACAAGCGGAGTCCTTCATGGATCAATCTTGGAAACACTCCTTTTTGACATTTACTTCTCTGAAGTCAAGGCCAACATCAATGACCTCTGAATGACTAAAGTGTAACTTGGACAATTGGATAGAAAACATGAAATTCATCCCTCGTTTGGCACATACGTCTCTAATGGACACAGGCAGCCTGTAAATGACTCATCTCCCAAGCCCCTGCTTACACTTATCAAGGGTACCAGAACTTGTCAGAGATTTGGGATGCATGGCTAGACTTATAAAAGGCCCTTGTGGTCATTAGCCTAACAAATACCTATGAACCTATAAAATAATGAAAAAGGTAAATTAAAAAGAATATACACAGCTAGCAAAAGCAACTGTAATAGCAACTATAAGAACTTATCATTTTACTTAAATCATGTTGTGGGTTTTAAAAAGCTGTGTTTAGCAAAGTGAAAAAAATAAACAAAAAATATTTATTTCTGAGTTTCTGTGTGACAGAGAGAGTGTGTGTATGTGCGTGTGTGTATGCGCGTGTGTGTGCTCGTGTGTGTGTGTGTGTGTGTGTATGTGTGTGTGTGTTAGAGAGAGAAAGAGACAGAGAGAATAAGAGAGCGAGACAGCAAGAGAGAGGAAGAGTGCATACTTCTCGACTGCTTTCCTCAAGAATTCACATCTGAATATGCTTTTCATCAACATGTATTATCTGAAGAATAAAAAGTATGAAACTATAATTCTAGTCCTCACTGATTTATCAGAAAATAAATGAGGCAAATCAGGGATGTTCTGGGTTGCATTGCTTTGCACGGTAAGATTTTTTTTTTATTAATTTAATCACAATGACAGCTGAGGTGTATTCAGTCAAGAAAGTGTCTGTAATTACTGGGCATATTTGTGTGTGTGTGTGTGTGTGTGTGTGTGTGTGTGTGTGTGTGTGTGTGTGTGTGTGTGTGTGTGTGTGTGTGTGTTTGTGTCTGTGCTGCGATAAATGTAAATACTTACATAACATATACTTACATATGTTACAGCAACTTTTAAACATTACGAAGAAGAAATATTTGATATCAAAAATCAAAAAATGTTTATACTCATAAAACAGGATAGACCATGGAATCATAGGATTACAGGAGATTATTAGGCTATCGGGAGGGAGATCCTTTCAAGCCTAGCAGTTTCATCCCAATGTAATACCATAGAAATGCTAGTCAATACCCAAGACTGCATTTAGCAATGACCGCCCATATCCAGGAGGGTTATGGGCACTATTCCCAGTAAGAATTTACGGTGGCCCATCCACTTGTCCAGGTTCCTCTTGAACAGTGTCATAGAGGTACTCAGTTTCACATGAATTGGTAGCCTATTCCAAAGACAAGGCAGTAACTGGTAGACATATCTGTCCTCCCAGCATGTCCTGTTTAAGTAGCAGGCCATATTTAGGCTCCTGGAATGGGTAGCTCTACTCCCATTTGATTTATGAATATGCAGCAAGTTCATTAGGTTTGGGTCTGAGATTGCTCTGTAAGCCAGCCACAAGTCTCCCCTAAGAAGTCTATACAATACACAGTGACAGGGACTTTAGCTGGTCTGTGTAAGGCATGTGCTAGAGTCCTTTGATCTTCTTTGTTAGAAACCTCTGAGGTCTCTCTAATTGCTGCAGGTGCTTTGTACAGTATATGCCAAACTGGACGTTATACTCAATTATGGACCTGCTTAGTGCCAAGTATAGAGGAGTTATAACCTCCTTTGCGCTCTACGTGATGCCTTTACTAATCAAGTATTCTATGTATAAAGCCTTCTTTACTACAGTAGACACACAGGGTTTGAAGTTAAGGTCACAATCAACTTCTGATCCCAGATCCCTTACAACGTCATGGGTACTTAGCATATTGTTGTAGATCTGATAGTGTGAAGGGACATTGTTTGTGCCAAAGGGAATTATGATGCATTTCTTTGCATTCATTTTGAAACAATGACTGAGACACCAGTCATTGGTCTATATAAGACCCTCCTGGAGTATATTGACATCATTTGGGGATTCAGTAATGGCACCCAGTTTGCAGTCATCCACAAACTTGGTCAGCCACAACCACTTAGTTTTGACCTGAACTTCTGAGAAGTGTATACCAAAGAGTAGAGGGCCCAGCACTGACCCCTGTGGCATCCTACTGGTAACAGATCTGTTGGATGATGTGGAGTCACCCACTCTGATAGTGTGCGTCCTGCTTGTGAGACAGTTGGCAACCCATCTTACAACAAAGGGGTTTACATTCAGTTTGATAAATTTATCGGTAATGCCTGAGTGTAGGATTGTGTTGAAAGACTTAGCCAAGTCAATGTGTGTTGTGTGCAGAGATTTGCCTCATTAATGGCCCTGTTCACATTTTCAAAGCAATCCACCAGATTTAACAGGCAGGCTCTCCCCTTGTCAAACCCGAATTGGGTTGGATCAAGGGTTTGGAGGTCACCTATGTCTTTATTTATGAGGTCCATAATGATACATTCCATGGATTACAGATGAGGATGGTCAGGCTTATGGGTCTGTAATTCCCCGGGTATGTTGCTAAGCCACCTTCTTGGAGAGGAATAACTGTTGCTGTTCTCTGTCCAGCAGGAACAAAGCCTGTGATTAGGCTATGACTGAAAATGGTATGTAATGTTGATGCTAGTTCAAGTTTTAGCCTGTTCAGAAGACAGCCTGGGATGCCGTCTGGTCTCATAAAGGCTGTGTTTTATGCCATGAACAAGGCTTTAATGACCTGCTCTTTATATATGTAGGGTTTGGGGGGGTAGATTGGGGAAAGATTTGTGATAAGTTTGGAGGGAATAAGGGAGTGAAATCTGCAGCAAACCTATCCATTAGCAGGTTTGCTATCTCTGCGGGATCAGTGTGTTGTATAGTTAGTCACTAGTTCTACACATGCTTGGGTTCTACCTTTTAGGCTATGTATGTAGCTGTAAGATGCCTTATGGTTACCCTTGGCTGTGCTTGCTAAATATAGCTTAAAGAAGCCCTTAGATGATTATCTTATTTGCCTGTTGAAGCTGAGGAGGGTGCTTTTCCATTGTTGGGGCCTCACCTTTGTTTTCTTGGACAGCAACAATTGGACAGCAATTTATTGTAAAGTTTGTTGATGCTGGATGTCCACCATGGTGGCTTGTTTTTACTTGGGGCTCTGTGTTTTATTATTTCTGGTACAGCTGAGTCTATACACTTATGCAAGTGATTGTTCAGGGCTTTAGTGTAAGCTTCAGTGTAGGTACCACTTCCAGCTGGGGGTGGGGCTTGGAATGCATTTATACCTTCACCTAGGAGGGTGTAGTTTGCCTTGGTGAAGTTATTTAGTCTAATTTTACCCTTTGTGAGTTCTGGTGTTAATGCCAGCTCAAAGGTGACTGATCTGTGGTCAGATTTTACTAATGAGGATCCAGCAGTTGCAGCAGTGTATCTGTTTGACATGTTAATGATGACCAGATCTAGTATGTTTGTTCCTCTTGTTGGGGTATGAACAATTTATTCCAGGGCATTTGAGTTAACAAAATCAAGGAACATTTGCACTAGTGAGTTAGGGCTAGCACAGGTTTCTCAGCTGATGGTGGGATAATTGAAATCCAATAACCAGATTGTTTGATAATATTTGGATTGACTCCAGTTTGGTTAAGTAGGCTTCATGTGTGTCATGACCCATGGAGGAGGATCTATAACTTGCTATGACTTGAATGGGGTCTTACCTACCATAACCTGAACTTGGAGTAACTCCATGGAGTTGTCCAGTCTAACTAGACAAGAGGAGAAGTTATCTAAAATATAGATAGAAACACCGCCTCCTTTGGTTCTCACATGTTCATTTTGTGGTCTGAAGGTGTGGAAGACATTGTAGCCTTGGAAGACCGGGATACTCTCGTTGGCCTTGAACCAGGTTTCTGTAACTACACAGACAACTACATCTTCCAGTGATAGAAGTGCTTCCAGGGTGTGCAGTTTTTGATTTAAGCTCCTAGCAATTAACAGCATGACCCTTATTTTGTCATGACTGGCAAATTCCACATTGGTAAGTTTGTTTTTGAGACCTTGCCTAAAAAAGGCACTATGGAGGAGGCAAGAGCCTTTGCCAGCAGCTGGCGCAGTGGTTCCAGGTGTAAATCATCTCTGGCAAAGCAGGAAGATTTGTCAATCATGGCTTCCTAGGCTGACAGGAACTGAATCTCCTTTGAGTTCACCAAAAACTAATCCAGTTATTGAAATCAATCATTTTTTGTTTACACTGTGGCATCATTCTAGGTGAAGGTAGTATGCTGCTCAAGGCTAGGGACATACCTGCCTGGGACACATACTCAGAGAGCTCAGTCATGTCTCTCTTCATATAGTACAGTGAGTTACATCTCAGGTTGTTCACTCACAACAGGAACTACGACAGAGTCATAATGGTACTTGTTGCTGAGAGACCTCAATGCATGCATGATCTGATGAATCCTGGTCCAGACAGGCAGCTGAACATGACTTTCTCCTTGTTCAACCTGGTGAGTGGGACATTCATGTGTCACGCTATGGAGTCTTCAGTGACAAGAAAATTTGGTTTTTGATTGTTATGCCTTACAAGCTTGATAGACGAGACATTGGTGTGTGCTATGGGAACTGTGTTAGTTATAGCAGTCTTGTGTTTTGGAGGTCTCTGGTGTTTTGGCAAGTTTTTTGAGAGAACCTCTGCATATGTTGATTTTTGTGTTTGATGCATACAATGTGTATGAGTAGTGGTACTATATGCATCAGTAGTGGTGGGTGGGTTGACAGCTTGTTCAGTGTTACTGTTTTGAGTGTGAGAAAGCATGGCTTCAAGATTTTTGGTGTAGGTACATCTGTTGCACTTTGTACAAGAGTGAGTTATTAGTAGAGGATTTTCAGTGTACATGAGGCAATTGCTACACTACCTCAAGAGATCCAAGTCAACGAGGTTGTCAAGAGAAACAAGGGTAGTCCAACTGTTCATAAAGCTAGGTTGAAGATTGTTATCACAAAGGGGGGGGTTCAGGATCGATCAAGGAGGAGCTCAGTGGATGGATATTTTTGCAGGGGATTTCTTTGCTGGTGATTTAATAGATTACAGCTCACTAGTAGTATTTTTTGATCAGGAAAGTACTAAGGATGAGAGCTGCATTAATATGCTACAGCTGTATTTAAGGGGAATATTGTGAATTTATCTGACTAGCTATGTCACACAGTTGCACAGCTGTGCATGATGCTGTGCAATGAGCAACTAGGCAGAAACTTGCATAATAATGTCCTCCAGGGTGGGTCTCATTGGTGACATAAGATCTGTATAGAGGTTGGACTGAATGGGGAAATTTTCCCCCAATAGCTCTTACCTGTCAGGCATTAATGCTGACGTATTCCCCACGTATGGTGTAAGTTACCAATACAAGTCAATTAAAGTATTACTTTGACTACTTTTAAGGCTAGTGTTGATTACTGAGTAGGGAGATGTAAATTTATACCAGTGCTGTCATGTGCAGTCCTGCTCAGTTTGAAAGGTAAGAGCTATTAAGTGCTCATAAAAGGTAACAAGAACTATTAAGTATGTTTCTTTAAAGGTGCATATGGCTAGACACTTATGGTCCATGTGGTGTCCCCACTCTGGGCCAGTAATCAAGGAGCCTGAATGCTCACCACTGACACTGAACAGAGATGTTCACTTGGAACCAAAGTGGATACACCCAGTATTTCCAGATGCAGTTCTCTGCATCAAGCACAATTAGCCTTAAGAAGACACAGGGAACACACTCAGTCAGGGGTCTGGGTCTTTCTATCTGTCTCCCTCCAGGTCCCCAGTAAGACTCCCCACTGGCACAGCTATAGAGTTGAGACCTCAGCTGAGTGTCCAAGCAAAGTACTCCACCACTCTTTCTGTGAAACCAGTGCTTCATGTCCACACAGTCTTTGAGATTTGATGTGCACACACACACACACACACACACACACACACACACACACACACACACACACACACACACACACACACACACACACACACACACACCTGGTAAAGGTTGGCACAAATTTACAAGCTACACCACCTTCTGCCCAGACTATAATGTAGTTACACCACCACCACAGACACTCCAAAGTCAGCTACTTCAAGGCTCTTACAAGGGGACCCAAATATACTGAGCGAAATTAATATTAATACAAATGGTTAATACAAATGGTAGTGTTTGGTCAATGTGGTAAAGCTTTTAGAAGTGGCCAAGAGCTGTCACCAAATATATATAAGTACTCTCAGAGATTAAAATATTCTCTAAAAAATCAGTCACAATTAAAACTTTAAATATATTTATTAATAAATAATAAAAGAACATGAAAATACTAAATATCTATTTACAATAAACACCAGAGTTTTATTCACAGGCAGTATTGAAAATAACACAGGTAGACAGGTTCACACAGTTACAGAAAAACAATGCTTAACTAGTCTCACTATATTTTCTTGACTGATCTAAATAATTGTTATTCCCTGGTTACTTAGTAGAGCAAGACAAGATGTAGTCGGTGGGGGGTCCTTCCTTGTCAGGTTACAAAAACAGACTACCATGAGACTTCAGCCTCAGCTAGTATTAAAATATCATTTTTAGTGATGAATTACAGAATGACATCATATACATCTAGTCATCTGACTTCTTGATTCCTTGCCACCCCTCTTGGGTAGAAGATGTCAGGATTTAGCACATATGTGTCAATAATACACACACAAAGACCATTGCTAAGATCTGATGCAGCTCTTGGAAGTGAGAAAACAATTTAAAACTTCTACCCTTCCAGAGTAGCAATTAGTACACTGCTAAAGATAATACAGAAGGCTTCCTAGTGCTTGTTTCCCTATTTTGTTTCTAGCTGCAATCAGAATTGTACAATACAATATCTATGGCCTAAATTAAGTAATTTAATTTCTTACTATTTTTCAAAGTTAACTGGAGATGAGCTTAACCTCTTCTCTTCTAGTATTCTCTATTACAATGTATACATTTAATCAGTCATAATACAGTACAGTCTGATATACTTTGCCAGAGATGGCCCGCATCTGTTGACCCTGGGTTTCTGGATACTGGCTAAGGCTCTTGCCACCCTATAGTGCCTTTTTTAGGTGATGTTCCAAAGACCAAATTGCCACCATAACAGCTATAAATAAATGCAATCTGAGGGTCATGCTGCTCAATGCTAGATGTCTAAATCTCAGGATGCACTTGCTCAAAGCACTCCACAAAATGAAGAACATCAACATTTGTGCTGTGACGGAGACTTGGTTTAAAGCAGCAAAAAGCACCCCTGCCCTACTAGTCTATAACTCATTCCACACCTTTTGGCCACAGACATGAACCAAAGCTCCAAATGCAGGGTGTCTTCATATTCATAAAGGATATGCACACCTTCAGACTAGTAGCCCAGCATAATGCATCTGAGATACCTCAGGTACAACTAACATTGGGTAAGATGGTGATTCAGGTCATAGCCTGCTATAGGTCCCCAACCATGTCCCAAGACTCTTACTCCACATTCCTAAGCACCCTGGAAACTATTAGGGTCCAACCCAACACTCTCATACCAGGTGACTTCAACTACCCCTCCATCAACTGGGAAAACTACTATTCACCCCAGGGATCACTTCTGTGGCTCTGCTTGACAGTGGCACAGGAAAATAATTTTCTTGGGTGGTGAAAGCCAAGGTGCCTTTGGCTAGGCTTATATAGGCCCTAGGGCCAATAGCCTAGTACCTACCTATGAATCTATGAACCTATGCACCAATACACTGGCCCAACGCTTCCTGGAATTCATCAATTCCAATGCCCTGGACCAGATCATTCTTACCCCCACTAGGGGAAGCAACATCCTTGACCTAGTTATTACTAACATGGGCAACCATTGCTCTACACCAATAGTCAGTTCCTCCCTGGTTAGATCCGACCACAAACTAATCACCATGGAAATTCACATCTCACCCACACCTCCCGCAAAGGTAACCACCATGAAAAACTTTTCCTAAGCTCACTTTGGGCTCCTAAAAACAGAGGTGGCTAACTTCACGGCACCCATGTCAATGGAATATAGATGCACGACTACCAAATCATATACCAATGCACTGTACAAACACGTACATAAATGTATGGAACTAGCCATACCTAACAGAACTAAGACGCTTTCCTCCAAAAAAAGGAAGCCAATCTGGTGGTCTCCTGCCATTAATAAACTCTACAACAGAAGGAAGAAACTGTTGCAGAAAAAGGTGAAGTTTCATGACTGGAAAAACTCCCTTATTACCCTCAACAAAAAGTTGAGATCCCTCATCAAAACCTCTAAAGCCAGCTATGAAGGTAGAATTGTGGCAGATACTAAAAACAACCACAAAGTCTTCTATAGTTATATCAGGAATCTCCACAGCAATACCCAGGTTTGCTCTGTTACTGGACAATGGTACCTCCTATACTGAGCCAACAGATATTGCCAACATACTGGCCGACAGATTCAGTGCCAACTTTACCCCATCCACCTCCCCAAAGGACCAATCACAATACCGGAGGAATGCCAGGCACCCAGTATTACTGCAGCATAGGTTAAAGCTGCATTGTCCAAGACCAAGAATTCAGCTTCCATGGGACCAGACAATATCCCTGGATGTGTTCTATATGAACTATAAAATGAACTGGCACCACATCCATGTGTCCTGTTAAATCAGTCTCACCTCAGGCTTTGTCGCTACCAAATGGCGCACTGCTATAGTAATCCCTCCATAAAGAAGGAGCAACTACAGACCCTGGGAATTATTGGCCATTAGCCTGATGAGTCTGATATGTAAGGCTATGGAGCACATCATCATGGACCTAATTGACAAGATATAGGGAATCTCCAAACTCTAGATCCCATGTAATTTGGTTTTCTGAAAGGTAGATCATGCCTGCTCATGCTGGTTGAGTTCTTTGAGTCATTCACCAGAGCTATGGATGAGAGCAAGGCAGTTCACACAGCCTTCCTCGATCTGGCCAAGGTCTTTGATACCATTCCCCACTCAGGAATTATTGATAAACTCACCAAACTAGGCATCAACCTCTATATCACTAGGTGGGTTGCAAATTGTCTCACAGATAGAGCCCACAGTGTGAAAGTAGCAGACTCCAAGTCAGACTGATGACCAGTCACAAGTGGAGTCCCACAGGGATCAGTTCTGGGCCCTCTCCTGTTTGACATCTACTTCTCAGAAGTCCAGGCCAACATGGAGGGACACTGGCTGATCAAGTTCACAGACGTCTGCAAGCCGGGAGCCATTATTAATTCCCCAAGTGATGTAGACATCCTACATAAAGGCCTCATTGAGGCCAATGACTGGTGTCAAAACCATAGGTTCATAGGTTCATAGGTTGGTACTAGGCTATCGGCCCTAGGGCCTATACAAGCCTAGCCACAACAATTCCCTAGATATTTCTTCCCACAATATTTACTTCCCTGGACCCCTGTCTAGCAGGGTGACTGACATAATCCCCAGGGTGAATTTTCTATCTCCCATCCAATCGTCAAGGTTCCTTTTGAAAAGGGCCAAGGAGGTGCTCTGCTTGACATGTATGGGCAGTATATTCCAAAGTATGGAGAGTCTCTGGGTCAAGAACCTATCCCTCAAGCACGTTTTGTTCATTGTGATGACAAGGTTTAGATCCCTGGAGCGTGTGGCTCTGAGGGATTGGGATTTCTTTAAGTTGGAGCATATCCAATAGCTCAGGGTTTGACATGGCCTTGTATGTTAAGCAGAGATCGCCTCTGAGTAGACGAAATGCTACAGAGTATAGCTGGAGTTTTTTTAGACAGTCAGCACAGGGCATCTGCTTTAGGCCTGTGATTCTTTTAGTGAGGTATTTCTGCGGCCTTTCCAGCTGTTGCAGATGTCTTGTGAGGTACATACCAAATGGGGCATTGTACTCTATAATGGGTCTAATGAGGGATGCACACAGTGGGACAATGACCTCCTTTTTTCTGGATGAAAAGCCCTTAGTGATGAGGTGTGCCACATAGAAGGATTTCCTGACTGTTGTGGCAATGTGGTTATCGAAGGTGAGACCACTGTCCACCTGTGTCCCTAAGCCTCTCATCACACTTTTGGTGTTTAGTGTACTGCCACCTATGTGGTAATTCATGGGTACATGTTTTTTCCCAAAGGGGATAACTATACATTTCTTGGCATTAAGCTTGAGCCCATGGCTCTGGCACCAAGCATCTGTTTCTGTAAGGTCCTTTTGTAGAATATCCACATAATTTGGGGATTCAGTAATGGCTCCCAGTTTGCAGTCATCTGCGAACTTTGTTAGCCAGAGTCCCTTAGTGTTGGCTTGTACTTCAGAGAAGTATATGCCAAACAAGAGCAGCCCCAGGACTGAACCCTGAGGTACTCCACTTGTCACTTGTCTGGAGCTGGATTTGGAGTCGGCTACTTTTACAGTCTGGGTTCTGTCAGTAAGGCATTTGACAATCCATCGAGTGACATAGGGATTTATGCCCAGCTTAGTAAGTTTATCTATGATTCCAGACTGGGGATGGTGTTGAAGGCCTTGGCGAGGTCCAGATAGACTGTGTGGACTGCCTTACCCTGTCCACAGCTCTGGAGACTGATTCGAAGAAGTCAATCAGGTTCAGGAGACAAGATCGGCCCTTCACGAACCCAAACTGAGTGTGGTCCAGTGTTTGAGGTTTGCCAATGTCTTTGTTTATAAGTTCCTTGATAATGCATTCCATGTGCTTGCAGACCAGGCTCATCAGACTGTGAGATGGTAGTTCCCAGGATCGAAGGTGGATCCCCCTTTTTGTAGTGGGATAACTGTAGCTGTGCGCCACTCAGTGGGCACGAAGCCTGAGGTGAGGCTATGATTAAACATGACACTTAGGTGAGGTGCCAGTTCATTTTGTAGTTCATGTAGTATACAGCCCAGGATGTCATCTGGTCCCATGGATGCTGTCTGTATTCTTAGCTTTGGAGAGTGCGGTTTCTACCTGTGCGGTCGTGATTACCAGAATTTGGCAATCTTTTGGTACTGAGATGGACCCTTTAGGGGGTGAGAGGAAGGTGAAGTTGGCACTAAATCGATCTGCCAGGATATTGGCAATATCCTTGGGATCAGTATATTTAATGTCATTTTGTTGTAGCTCAGAGCAGATCTGAGCATTGCCATTTAGATTCTTGACATAACTATAGAATGCCTTGTGGTTATCTTTGGAATCTTTGTCAATTTTATTTTTGTAACTAGCTTTGGAGGAATTTATGAGGGATCTCAGATTCTTACTGAGGCTGGTAAGGGAGTTTTTTGCATCCTGGGATTTTTACCTTTTCTGCAACAGTTTCTTCCTTCTGTTGTATAGTTTGTTTATGGCAGGGGACTACCAGATTGGCTTCCTTTTTTTGTTGGAGAGCGTCTTGGTTCTATTTGGGATGGCACGATTCATGCATGAGTGGATGTGCTCATACAGTGCTTTAGTGTAGGATTCAGCAGTCGAACTTTCAGCTCTCGTCTGCATGGGTGTCATGAAGTTTGTCCCTTCTGACTTGAGTAGCATGAAGTTGGCTTTGGAGAAGTTTTTTTACAGGGGTTTCCTTACTGGGGGGTGGGATGTGGATGTCAAGGGTGAATACTTATGATCAGAACTGACCAATAAGGGGGTGACCACTAGTGTAGAGCATCTATCTACCATGCTGGTAATGACCAAGTCTAAGATATTGGAGCTCCTGGTGGGACAATGGATTAGTTGATCCAGGGCGTTGGAATTTATGAATTCCAAGAACCGTTGGGAAAAGGTGTTGGTACCCGAGTAGTTTTCCCAGTTAATGACAGGGTAGTTGAAATCACCCAGTATTAGGGTGTTTGGTTGCATCTTAATATTTTCCTATATGTTTAGAAAGGAGTAGTGAGAATCTTGGGGCATGGTGGGGGATCTGTAGCAAGCTACAGTTTGGACTGCAGTCTTACCTAGTGTTAGTTGCATCTGGAGAATTTCAGATGCATTGTGTTAGCCAACTAGCCTGGAGGTGTGAATATCGTTGGTGAATATGGACACTTCTCCACCTTTAGTGTTTCGGTGTTGGTTTGGTGGCTGAAAAGTGTGGTAAGAGTTGTAGCCTGGTATTACAGGGGTGCTCTCTGGAGCCTTGAACCAGGTCTCAGTTACTGCACAGATATCAATGTTCTCCATTTTTAGGAATGCCTCGAGTGATTGCATTTTGAGGTTTAGACTTCTAGCATTGAGTAGCATTACCTTCAGATTCTGCATGCTTATATCTGTTATGGTGATGGTTTTGTCCTTTGAACTTTGCCTAAAAAAGGCACTATAGGGGTGGCAAGAGCCTTAGCCAGTAACCTGAATCCCAGGGGTGAAAGGGGCAGACCATTTCTGGCAAAGCATTATGGTTTGTCGATCATGTCGTCCCAGGCAGACAGATGCTGGATTCCCTTTGAATGACACCAGAAGCTTAGCCAATTGTTGAAGTCAATCATTTTGTCCTTAAACTGTGGTATCATTTTGGGCAAAGGCAGGATGCTACTCAGGGCAAGGGTCATACCTGCCTGGGCCACATGATCTGAGAGCTCTTCCATGTCTCTTTTCATGTAGTCCAAGAAGGTACGTCTCAAGTCATTCACTCCACCATGGACAATGACAGAGTCATATTTGTACTTGTTGTGGAGTGACTTGAGTGCATGCATTATGTGGCGGATCCTGGCACCCGACAGGCAGCTGACTATAATTTTCTCCTTGTTCAGCTTGGTGAGTGGGACATCAGTGCGCCTGACTACAGAATCACCTATGACTAAAATGTTGGGTACGATGTATTGCCTTAGGGACTATTGTTGGGTGGCACACTGGTGTTGTGAGCTATGTGTCACTTTGGTTGTGACTGGTGTTTGCTTTTCAGCTTCGGAGGTCCTTGTTGCTTGGGCAGGTTAATGTTAAGGGCCTCCACGTATGTGGATTTAGTGTTGCTATGTGTGGGTGTTGATGGTGTGGGTTTTGAAGGGGTATGTGTTGCTCGAGGTGTAGTACAGGTGTTAACCTTCTCCTCTTGACTGTCTAGCACAATCTTGGCTGGAAAGAGCTTTGCTTCCAGTTTGGCTATGTAAGTGCATCTCTCACAGGTTGTAGTGTTGGGTGGTAGGAGGAGAGGGTTGTCTGTGTACATGAGGCAGTTGCTGCATTGCCTCAGTATGCCCAGATTCACCAGGTGGACAGGAGAAAAAAACGGAGGCTGACCCTTGGACATGCCTGTTTAGGTGCTTTTTTTGTAAAGTACAAGAGGTGTTTTCCCTTACCTTTGCAAGGTACTTTGCAATCATAGGCTGTTTAGTGCGTACAATTAATTTCTCCTTATTAACAAGGAGAGTTGAGTGCTTGTATCAGTTTAAGGCTTCCTAGTGCTTTCCAGCAGGTTCTAGAGCAAGTGCTAGTCACAGGGGTTCAGATTTTAGTGCTACAACTGAGAAACCAGCTAGTTCTAAGGGAAAATTTGAAGAGCAGACTTTCTGGTACCTGGAATAGTTTAACCATAGCCCTGCACTGCTGCGCGATGTGAAAAATGTGCAAACACATGCGTTTTTAAGCCAGAAAGTTGAAGGGGATAGAAATCAGCCCAAAATGGCTGATAAAATTACAGTTTCAGAGCTGGAAACCACTCCACTAGTATTAGATAGGCAGTACAATGCTCACCACTCCCACTGGTAAGCAGTAAGACTTCCCTCTACCACAGCAAGGTCTGGATAGCTCTGAACACAGAAAATAAAGCCCTGAAGCCAGCAAAGCCTGGGATCTGGACTATATTAGCTAGGAAAGGCTGGAAAACAGCAAACAAGATAGTAATTTTTTGGGGGGTTGTTTTTTTTTTTTTTTTTTTTTTTGGTTAAAACAGGCTAAACAATGCAATAATACAGTAAATAAACACAGAAAAGGCTGACACACTTGAGTGTGTATCCCTAAACAGGAAATGCAATTAAAATTCTACAAAATTAGCAATTTAAAACATTTTAAATGAAGCAAGGCAAGTGCACAACTGAAAAACTATTTAAGAGGCAGTAATACAGTAGAATAAGTAGCTAGTCTACATATACAGAGAAGTCTATATATACAGAAAAGCAGCTAAAACAACACTAAAACAATTCAGATGCAGTGCAACCTAGAGCACTCGAATTGTAGCAATATTAAGGCAAATACAGTTTTAATAAATGCACTAAAATATACTCTATATTTCCAAAATGTTTGAGAAGCACAGTCAGAACACAAGGATATTCGGGTAATTTTTTTTTTTTTTTTTTTTTTAAGAAAGGGAGAAAGGAGGAACAGACGGAAAGAAACTAAGTGGGTTGGCCTTCTCAGATGCTCTCTCTGTATTAGGTAGAATGGTAGAATGAGCTAATGACACTAGACTGGGAGGAATGTCCAAGATCAAATTTAGAGTAGGGACAGGCAACTGCAAGGCCAGCAGGTATAAAGAAAATATGCCAGTAGGGAGGGGGATGGGAAACTATTTTAGGCCGAAAACACTACATAAATGTTTATCACAGCAGAAAACCAGCAGTGAGCCAATAGCTATGAAATACAGTACAAGTACGCAGTATACAATAAAATTGCTAGAAATATCTAGAATAAGCAATAACTACTAAAAATAAGCAAAAAATAGGCTACTTATTGCTATATATCACATATTAGATGCACTTCCTCAGATAGCTCTGTCTTTAAGTTAATGCCAAAAAATGCATCGTCTTTCCCTTTGGAAAAAAATCAGTGCCCATTAATTACAACCTTGATGGAAGCCCACTGAACACTGAAGGCATTATAAGAGATCTGGGGACACAGGTTGTCAGCAACCTCTCCTTCGACCACCACATTGCCACTGTGGTCAGAAAGTCTTTCTATGTGGCACATCTCATTACCAAGGGTTTTGCATCCAGAAAGAAGGAGGTCATCATTTCTCTCTACTCTTCCCTCATTAGGCCAGTCATCGATGTATGTACCTCACTAGACACATGCAACAGGTTCATAACTCAGAGACTGCCCATGCTCTGGTATAGACTTCCCATACATGTCAAGCAGAGCACCTCACTGGCCCTCTTCAAGAGAAATCTGGATGAGTGGATGGGAAATAGAAAGTTCACCCCGGGGATCATTGCAATGGCTCTGCTTGATAGATGCACTGGGAACTAATGTCAGGTGGCATGATGCCATGGCACTTGTACAGGCTAGGCTTGTAAAGGCTCCAGGGCTATTAGCCTAGTACACACCTATGAACCTATGAATAAAATCACACACACTTTCATCTGCCTTGCATCTATGCTCAATAAACCTTTTTCCTGTAAGCTTCAGGTTTTAACTTAAAGCATTCTAGTAAACATTGCTTTACTTTGTCATAGTTTAAACAATCTAATGACCTTTGTTGCTTCTGGTATTCAGTCATTCCCTTCCCCATTACCTCCATGACCATGTCGAACGGTCAGCATGTCCCTCTCATGTTGACGCTGCTTTTCCTTTTCTTCAGCCTCCAAGTGCTGCAGTCACTCTGCCAATTCTATTTCCAAATGTTTGGCCTCCAGTTCAAGTCTCTTTAATTTAACTCCAGATTAATTTTTAAGTCCTCTGAGAAAAAGGTGAACTGTCCTGTTTCTGAAGCCTGCAAATTCCCATCATCAGACTGGTTAGCCTCCCAGATGATGGTTTGACTTGTGACTAAGGCTGAAATCATTTTCTCTTTAGTCAGGTTGGCATGGGCCAGTCCTTTGCCTTCACACACCTTGGTCAACTGGTTCTTTGTCAGCTTGCCATAATCCTCTTTGCCTGCTTTTCCATGACTAACCTAAACTAACAATAAATAATAAATAAATAAAACTGTTTGTGAATTGAAATTCTGAATGCTTACTTTGTGGCTGTTGAGAGGACACATATTCAGTGACAACTGACTACAGGCTACAGATGTTCATTTAATATTCACACCACTGCTCACCGATATGTGATGTCCCCACTCTGGGCCAGTAATCAAGGAGCCTGAATCCTCACCACTGACACTGGAGAGGAACATTCACTTGGACCAAAATGGATACACCCAGTATTTCCAGATGCAGCTCTCTGCATCGAGCACAATTTCCCCTTAAGAGCACACAGAGAACACACTCAGTCCTCCCCAATAACACTCCTCACTGATACAGCTATAGAGCTGAGACCTCAGCTGAGTTTCCAAACTAAGTTCTCCACCACTCTCTCTGTGAAACCAGTGGTTAGTGTCCCTGCTCCAAGCAACTAACATACACACTCTTTGAGATTTAATTTGCACACACACCCACAACACACACCTGAGAAAGGCTGGCACAGACTTACAAGCTATGAAAGCTTTTTCCCAAGCTAGAAAGTAGTTACACCACCACCACCAGACACTCCAAAGCCAGCCACTCCAAGGCTCTTACAAGGGGACCCAATTTTACAGAGTGAAATTAATATTAATACAAATGGTAGTGTTTGGCCAATGAAGTAAAGCTTTCAGGAGTGGTGAGAGCTGTCACCAAATATATATATATATATATATATATATATATATATATATATATATATATATATATATTTATTTATTTATTTATTTATATATATATATAAGTACTCTCAGAAATTAAAATATTCTCAAAATGACTAGCCACAATGTAAAGTTTAAATATATTCAATAATAAATAATAAAAGAACAAAGAACATCGAAACCTTAAATATCTGTTTAGAATAAACAACAGAGTTTCAGTCACAGAAAATATTAAAAATAACACAGGTAGACATGTTCACACAGTTACAGAAAAACAATACTTAACTAATTTCACTATATTTTCCTGACTGATATAAATAATTATTATTCCCTGGTTACTTACTTACTAGAGCAAGGCAAGATGAAGTAGGTGAGGGGTTCTTCCTTGTCAGGTTATAAAAACAGACTGCCATGAGACTTCAGTCTCACCTAATATTAAAATATCATTTTTAGTGATGGATTACAGAATAACATCACATACATCTGGTCATCTGATTTCTGGTTCCCATGCTAACCCTTTGGCTAGAAGCTGTCAGGATTTAGCACATATGTGTCAACAATACACACACACACACACACACACACACACACACACACACACACACACACACACACACACATAGACACGTGCATGCGTTCGCACACACAGAGCCTTGCTAAGATGTGCTGCAGCTCCTGGAAGTCATAAGACAATTTCAAACTTCTACCCTTCTACTTGACAAATACATTTTTCAGCCCAAGCATCTGTACAAATCAGTTCAATATAAAAATGGGATTCTGTTTAAATCCTCAAACTAACATAATATCAACCTTCATAACAACAAGATGATGTAAGCAAACATTTAAATGAAAGAACTCCCAGAACGGCATATTTCATCTCTGGGAAACTAACCACTTGGCCACAGTGGTGAACTTTGTCCTTTTCTCCACTGTAGTGCAATCTTGGAGTTGGCATATTTAGTTAGGGGGGGTGTATGGGGCACAGCCCACACACGGGTGGGGGGCAAAGCCCCTGACTTGCATGGGTTTAATTTGCTTCACTTATTTGTTGTTTTGGTTATCGATGGCCAAGTGGATAGCTTCCCAGAGGTGAAATAAGCCATTATAAGGGAGTTCATTCATTTACATTTTTGCTGAAGTTGTCTCACTGTTATGAGTCAACATTACGCTAATTTGTTGTTATGACATAGATCCATACAAATAACATATAATTCTTTATAAAATTCCACCTAGCTGTGCTGGCATATGTTTACACATCCACTGCCCTTCTTTTCCTGGCATAGCTGGCAATACCTCACATTGTCACAGTCTCCATGATTGTTTGACTAGTATTGTTGCTATGCTCCTATGTTCCTAAGTAAGCATGATCAGGACAGACTTGGATATTGGATTATAGGTATGAATTCACCTACTGACAGCTGCTGGCTTCCCTATATGTATGCAATTCATAACTGCAGGAAACTAAACTCCTCAGTCTCAACTCTTTGAAACCTATTTGCCTAATGTATGCTTCTGTCAAGAGGAAAACATTCAGTAGTTTCACTCACTTCCTTACTTCTATCATAGTCTTTCCCTCAACTTTCTCTATAAATATATTATAAGCCTGTTTCTCCCTCACTTCACATTGCATGTTCTGTTTGTATTAGACTAACATGCCTTTAATTTCTCTACATATTTCTCCTAAAATTTAAAAATTAAAAAAAAAATAACATATCTAAAATTTCCCTAAAGATTAAGTAATTGCTATATAACATATATTAATTCTTAACCAATGTTTTTTATATTATGTCTAATTTGTTATAATTATCTAAACTGCAAAGTTTTTTGTTTTATTTTTGAAGACTGTAAAATTATTGTTCTGAAAATGTTTTGTAATAATTTGGAGTTTTTCTCCTGGGGCCTCTACTGAAAATAGGCTTCTACCCAATTGGATTTTCCTGGAAATCAAATGTTAATAAATAAATAGTGGTGCAGCCTCACAGCAAGAGGTTCTCACATTCAATTTTTGGCTGGAGCACCGTCTGTGTGGAGTCTGCATGTCCTCCCCGCAGTTAAGTGATGTTAAAGACATGCAGGTAGGTTCGAGCATGAATGGGTGTGCCTTCTTTGAAGGTTGGGCATCGGGCTGGCAACTTGGCACCGTAAAAATCCACTGCCAATTATTAGCAAACTGGGGTTCCGCTGTGGTGACCCCTAACTGGGAAAAGCCGAAAGACATTACTAGTCTAGGAGAAGCTATTTTTAGAGGTAATAGAAAGCACATCATTTGCATGTAGGAAAACTAAATAAGATAACCAAAACAAACATTAAAAACAATTTTGCATGGGGGGCACAATGCCCCCTTGCAAGCATCAAGTGAGGGACTTCACCCCTAAACTCCCAGGCATAATTATTGTAAGCATGATAATGCTGAAGAGAAAATGTAAAACTAATAAAATTGTGATGTTTCTCTTTCTTAGATGTCATATTATTTCAGAGTAAGATTAAATAAGTTGCCATGTATTAGGAATGTGCTACTGCAATGGAAGCAAGAAAACACTTGTCTCCACCTCTGGATTTTGGAATGTAAACCCTTTCTGGTCAGCCAGATACAACAGCAGCTATCAACCTTCCCTTCAAAATGGTGTTTACCTGTCTCCAAAGATGAACTAACCCACATTCACCTTCCATTCACACAGAACATTTCTCCAGTTCAGCCTTCCGTTTTATCATTTTAATATTCAATGCTGCCATCAAGATCTTCATGTGTTGCAGCACCCACCATGCACTTGCCCTGGGCTTTGGTGTCACCAAAGAAGTTGTCCTACTCCTCATCATACAGCCCTTTCAATTTCTAGCACCACTGATGTTAGATTATGATGCAAACACTCCACGTCCATCCACTTTCTGGACTACTTGATTTGGCAGGTGAGTTGATATTCACTCCTTAGTGGATACTGAAGTCTTTGTTAATTGTCCTGGTATCTCTCTCAGCCATCATCTTTACTAGAGTCTGTAGAGCACTGGACAGAAATCATATCATGTCAATACACATCTCAGATCCCCACCGTGGGGTAAGGGGTGTAGGAAGGAGTGCTTCTCTACACAAAAACTCTTTATCTCTCAGAGGTTTCTCACCAAGAAAATTAAGGGCCTCCAACACATGACTTACATGGACAGACTGAAGGCCTGTATCTTATAGGCTGCTGAAAGGCAACTTGTGCCTGGCCTACAGAGCAGTCTTGGACCCTACTCTAATGGAAATGCTGCACATTCGCAAGTCAAATGGGACAAGATTCACTTGCTCTAGGGATCTTAACCTAGCCTGCAGCATTAACAGGACATGCTGGAGAGACGGATATGTCTCCCAGGGATTGCCACTCCTCTGGAACAACTTCCAATTCACAGAAAACAGAGCTCCTCAAAAACTCTATTTAAGCATAACTTAGACAACTGGATGGGGGACTGTAAATTTACCCCGGGGGTGACACCTATGTCCCTCTTGGATAAGGGTGGTCGGTGCCGATCATAGACTCGAGCTGCAAATATAGACTATACAACTAGGGAACAAGGGTATAACATGGTTAGGCTTATAAAGGCCCTAGGGCCAATAGCCTAGTAATATATAGGGGTGCACCACTAAAAAGAGAAAACACTCATTGTCGACTGGCAGAATGTCGATGTCAGAACATTATAAACATAGATGTCAACATACCATTACATATTCACAGAGAATCAGCCCCACAGCATGCAATCTTTACATTATAAAATTAAATAAAACATCATTTTTGCAAGGGGGAAATCCCCCCCCCCCCCCACACACACACACACACAAAACAAGTTACATAAGGATTTATATTTAGCTAGGAGAGTTATCTATGATAACTGAGTGTGGGATGGTGTTGAATGCTTTTGCAAAGTCTAGATATGTAGCATGTACTGATTTGTCCTCACCTCTTGCTTCAGTAACATTCTTGAATAGCTGACAAGATTAAATAGGCAGGATCTGCCACTGACAAATCCAAACGTGCTTGAGTCAAGAGATACGAGGTTACCTATGTTCTTATTTATTAATTCCATAATGATTCTTTCCATAGCCTTACAGATGAGGATGGTCAGGCTCAAAAGAACACTTGCATTTATACATGTTCCTAAAAATGTATATCCATGGTATGAAAAGAGCTGAGCCTAAAGTACACTTAATCTGCCACTGCATTCTGGATCTTTATGTAGATTCATCACATAGACTAAATTTAATGCAGTTATCTGTGCTAAGTGACCAGCTTAACAAAATGAGAATTACAATTACCACACCTTAGAAAGTAAATCAAATAGGTGTAATAAATTAATAACCAGTTCCATAAATAACTGAAATTACATAATGGGTATCATTTTCCACATCAATCAAAATGTCAAGAAATATCCCCTACTTGGTCAGTAGGTGGCAGACTAATCAAGAAGGTAACAGAATGTGATAAAGCCTGACTGCATATTTATTTATTTATTTATTTATATTTGTTTTACCTCAGTATGGTGTACTGATATCAATGGATCATTTGCTGGTAGAGCCCGGGAGAACAGGATCACATAGGAAAAGAACAAAACATATTTACAGATAGAAAGATATGCTATAAAATATACATATGTTTTATATAACATACACAGACACGCATGCACACACACACACACACACACACACACACACACGCATACATATATATATACATATACATTTTAATGTTGATAATTTTATATACCATTAGATAAAATATTCTTTTTTGTTGTTAGATAATGAGAAAGGGTGCAAAAATGGTAAAACAGAATTTATATTCAGATAACAAAGATTCTGTTTTTTTTTTTTTTTTAGATAAGCAAATAGGTAAAAAAATGTCAAAAAAAACAAGATCCGGAATTTCAGTGACATTAATAAAACAGAAACAAAGATAAGCATTTTAACCAGAAAAATATAATTCAATTCTTATACGATATTTATTTGTAAACTTAATAAGCAACATGTTTTGGATTTACAGAACTGCTAATGATGCATATTTTTTGTGGGAAAGAACATTCACCTGACAACTTTTATGAGGATGCTAATAAAGACATTTTAGTCCATGTTTTCAGTCTACAACTCTGGATGAAGAGACACTAAAAAGTGCTACAAAATAATACTTCCATACCAACAATGTATACAAACAGTAAGCAGCACCTCTCACTATTCAGAGCAGTGCAAATGTGTTAAATAATGGCATGTTTATTTATGTGTAAATAGAAAACAAAAAAGAGTTTATGTAATAAAAATACACTGCACGAATGAATACAATAACAATTCATTTCAATAAAGAGGAACACAAAAGTATTTCCATATTTGATATTTAACACAAGAGGATGTGAAGCTATGATGGAAAATAAAAAAGCCAGGGAAATTTGCTATTAATGTGTTTCTTTCATTGCAGTTGGCAAATCTGTGTGATGAACAGCCATGCACAGTAGTTCTGAAAGTTTTCAGTCTGTAATCTCCCTTTGCACCAAAGAAGTGTTACTTCTCATTTGCTCTTATCTCATCAGTCACATTATTGACTAAAACGCCCCTTTTGGGGGTCTATATTAGAAGAACGAAAGATATAAACCACAAACACTGATAATGTCGAAAAGACCAGACCTCGAAGTGCTTTTTGTCAGATCACGGTACAGAGAAGATTGGAATATTTGCCCTTTCCTCACTGTAGTGAGATCCCGGAGTTAGTATATATATTTAGCGGCGGGGCACAGCACCACCACAACAGCAAGTTCAAGGTCCATTCTTTTCGATGTTATCAGCATTCGCAGTTTACATCTTTCGTTCTTCTAATATAGACCCCCCCTTTGGCACACTTTTGTCTATACATATCACTCATCTTGAAAGACCTCAGAGATTCATAATTAAAACGATCAGTGGCCTCAAAAGTCTTAGTTATCAGGACAGATGGGAAGCCCAGCCCCTGAACTTAGTTATTTATAGACTGTTGTGTGAGGATCTGCATATAGCCTTTAAAGCCATGAAAAATCTGAACCTCTTGACCTCCTATTCCTTCAAAGAACAAATGGTTCCTCAACTACCCAGTTAAAGGAACTAAACCTTCATCAACAGACAAAAAAGACATGATAGATTCATATCCAAATGTATCCCTCACATCCCCTACTACATGTCAAGCACAGTGGCACACCTTCAGCATAAACCCAGATTACTGGTGAAGAGCCTCAAATTTTTCCCCAGTCCCTTGTACTGCCTCCTCTAGGTTGGAATGAACTTTTCAATATGGGTTATTGTCTAGGCTTGTAAAGGTCTGCAGATTCCTTACCTACCACTTACCTATGAACCTATGAATCTATAAACTCAGGTAGATATCAGAGTTTTTCATTTAGGCTTGCCGTGCCTCTAGGATAGCCTGATGGTCATGCCCCAAAACAATATCAACATAACAATTGTCTGTCCTTGTTCAAGCAGAGATCTCAGCTACTGCAATTAATGCTGTGTGGAGAGACAAGGGCATCTATGACTCTGAATGTTGTCTGCGATATCTCTGAGCCTCTGTAGCAGTCAGCAGTGTAGTAAACTGGGACTGTATTCTCTCCTTATTTAATGGGTTAGTGGCATCATCTGCTTATTCCCAGTCTCCACAGTCAGCTTCTTCAGCACATCATCTGCTAATTGAGCCTGTGCCCTTAGGATCAAAATCAGTGCTTCACACTCTTTGTCATAAGCAGACATTTTGATTTCTATTTACTTTGCATCAAGCAGACCTTCAATGCTTTTTACTGCATTCTGAGCAAACCTCTCCACCACCAGACATTGAAAATAGGTACAAAGATCCTTGGAAAGTAGGTATATCCTGCAAAAAAATCTGGACAGCTAATTAACTTACATTTAAATATGAAATAGCATATAATTCGTTCTGTTTCCAGTATAAATGTGGGATACTACTCATAAAAACATTACAAAAACAGTGGGCAGGATTCACGAAGGCTTGCACGGAGTGTAAGAGACGTGTAACACTCCATGCAAGCCTCGCGATTCAGGAACAGCCCAAAACTCCGTGTAAGAGACCAGCTAAAATGTCTCTTACACGGACTGGGCGTGGATATGCTAAATACCTCACTTGCAGCCAAAAGGCATGCAAATGAGGTAGAGTAGTGATCCAAGAAACAGAAAGCAGCTCGTGTAAGAGCCGTTTTAGCTGCAGAAATGTACTCAGTTGACAATTGAGTACGTTTCTGCAAAAATCACAATGGAGCCATGTCAGCTCCAAATAAAGGGTGCATATGTGTCAGGCAGCATGCCAATGGCCAAATATGTGGCCATTGGCAATGTACCCTGATGCAAATATTAAAAAAATATAATTTTTTTTTCGGCGATGTTTAAATGCAGCGCAGCCCCGCGCTAACGGGCTGCACTGTATAAAACATAAAAATGAAGGTTATAAACCCACAAATGTGGGTTTTATGCAATACATGGAATGACAATGCAGGGACCAGGAGACCAAAAACAACATGGCCACTGTTTAGTGGTTGCTAAGGGGGGAAGCTGAGTCTAAGACATGTAATTAAGCATTAGTAGGCAATCTGATGTAAATGAGGGTTAGGATACTGAATCCCACAGTCACATAGCAAATGAGCATATTCTGAGTAGTGTAAGAGATACATAAGGGGGAGGAATAGAGTAGGAGATAGGTGACATCACAGGGGGGAATGGTAGAAAGAAATGCAGTTTATTGGAGGTCAGTGTTACATGACAGATGACCGACACAGATCATGGAACGAGGAGTACCACAAGATAAGCATGGGAAAGTCAAGAAATGGAAGGTGTACACTGTTACTTACACCAAAGTTTCTTGCTGGGCATGCATGCGCACGTGTGCGCACCATGAGGCGCAAGTAGGGCAGTGTGCACGCGTGTAAGGCAGACTGAGCATGTGGGAGCCTGTTGGCAGAGTTGTAACACTGTTTGCGCTGGTGTGCGCACGTTTTAACCCGAATAAGCAGATTCTGAACCGTGTAAGCATGTGTGCGCGCGTGTAAGCCACTGTGAGCGTGTTTCTGCTGGTATGCACACTGCTCCCCCCTGAGGAAACATAAAGGAAAAAGGAAGCAACAGAATTAGTAGGAAGCTAGCAGGGAATACTGCTGGAGCTAGCAGGTGAAAACAATTAGCAGCAGGCAATTACACAGGCAGAATAGTAGCTCAGCCATGCACGTAAAACTCTGCAAACAGCAGTGCAGGATGTATCTTTCAAGAGACACTGCAAGACAGGAGTAAGCTATTAGAAGTGAAAACTGAAAAAGCAGAACTCAGAGCAGAAATGCTAGGGGCTGCCATAGCTGTCATAATGAGACATAGGCGACTTGCTGAGGGTGGTGACAATGCAGATGGTGCCAGACAACCCACAGTGAGGAGACGGAGAAGAGTGTACAGGCCCAGGGTCACCTACCACGGGTTACATGAGCTGGAGATAGTAGAGCGCTATAGAGTGGACAGAGACCTCCTGCAGCAAATTGTCAAGCTGTGCAGGCCACGCCTCACACACAGAACCAACAAACCAAGGTATGTGTTGGCCTAAGAATACTAGCAACAGGTACCTTCCAGAGACCAACTGGTGATATGATGGGGATATCACAGGCATCAGCCTCCAGGGTACTGCACCAGTTCCTGGATGCCATGTCAGCACATGTTGGTGATCATGTATATTTCCCCAATGCCCGTGAGGTATTGGCCAGCAATATGCATCTCTTCCAGCAAATAGCGGAATACCCTGAGGTAGTGGGTGCAATAGACTGCACGCACATACGAATCAAAGCACCAGCCGGTGAGCGGGGTAGGGCCTACATTAACCGCAAGGGCTTCCCCTCCATCAACTGCCAGGTCGTGTGTGATGCCCAGGGCATAATAATGAATGTGTGTGCTAGCTGCCCTGGGAGCTACCATGATTTCCACATCTGGCATTTGACGCAGCTGTATCAGACATTTGCCAATGGGGACATCCCACATGGACATATAGTGGGGGATGCAGGTTATGCACTGGAGCCGTGGCTGATGACACCCATCAGAAACGCACACACACCTGAACAGGAACGCCATAATGAGGCACACGCACAAACACGTAATGTAATAGAGCGTGTGTTTGGGCTGCTCAAGTCACAGTTCCGGTGTCTGGACACATCTGGTGGAGCCTTGCAGTACTCACCAACTACATGTACCCAAATTGTCATGGTATGTGCTATGCTACATAATATGATCTTGCGAAAACAGCTGCAGCAGGACCAGCATAGGGCCGGGCCAAACACCCCCCCACCATTGCCAAGGCCATCACAGGCAGAGTGTGACTTGGAGGAGGAACAACCTGAGCCTGCCCCAGTAGGCAGAAGGAGGCGTGCCCAGTATGCCCTGGCCTTGGCAAAGAGGCAACGCATAGCACATACACTGGCTCAGTAGGAACCCTGGGAATGATACCCCTCTCTGACTCACTCAAATAATAACAGGGATGCCTAAAATGACATGACCTGCTCACAAACGTGTACAGGAAGTGTAATATGTGCATCCGACAGAGGCAGCCCTGCAGCACCACCTGAGGCATGAATGCCATGTGTTAAGTAATGTAACACCATGTACTATATGCACACTTGAGGACCCTGACTAACATCCACCCTCACCAAGCATGAAGCCACAATATGACGATGGGATGATCAATTGCAATAATTGGCTGAAGTAATGCAGTTAGTCAAAGGGGAGCCAATGTGTTTCAGCCTGGGAAGACATGCTGAGCATGACATGATGCACCACCTGCTAGGGGTGGCGTGCACCTATCAGTCCAGGCCTCATGGATACTGGCAAAGGCTGTCAGTACTCAAAGCGTGCCCTGAATAGGTAAGTCTCAAAACACAAACCCACCTTCATAGGTACCACAAGGGATAGGAACCTAGATGTAATGCTACCCAATGCCAGAAGTCTCAACAGCAAGATGCGTGCAGTGTAAATGCACACAGTATAGAGAATGTTGATATCTGTCCTGTAATAGAAAACTGGGTCAAGGCTCACATCAGCACCCTAACACTACCAGGTTACACCTCATACTGTGCTGTACAGCCTCAAAACATGGAACAAGCTACAAAAGGAGGGTGACTAGCAATAATTGTCAAGGATAACCACACCCCCATGTTGGTACCACAACAAGAAGCAGCATGGACTAGCCATGGTCAAGTACCAGTGGCTAAAACCACCTCCCAGTATATAGCCTGCTGCCGACTACCATCCTAACACCAGGAACAGGAACTGCATCTGGCCTATGTTGGAATACTTGAATATATCAAGCCCCCAAACCACATTATATTGGTTGACTGAAAATACCCAGACATACACTGGGAGCATTATACTAGCACCAACACTGTAGGAGAAAAGTTCCTAGAATCCATAAACCAAAATGCCCAGGAACAACGTACCACTCCCACAAGAGGGGTAAGCATACTGGATGTGATAATCAGCAACATGCGTACTGGATGGCAAGATGAGAAGTTTATCCCTCACTGATAAGACCAGACCATAGAGTAATCACACGCGATATACACATCCTGACCACAGTCCCTGGCCAGAAAACCACAGTGAAAAATATGTGTAAAGCATAAGTTGCACCCCTCCAAAATGATGTGGAATCCATTAAAGGCCCTGTGCAGGTGCAAAATATGGGACACACCACAGAACCTGTTATACAGGCATTCCATGAACACAGCCAGGAATGCTTGGATTATGCAATCACAAATAACAACAAGACACAATGCCATACATGCAGGCATCTGGCATGCTGGACTCCAGCCATTACCAAACCATGCAAGAGAATGAGGAAGCTACTACATGATAGAGCAAACATAAAAAGGTAAGTAATCACTGATCAGTAGTATGGCAATAAAATATGTCCACACATACAATCCACTAAGGCCAGCTACAACAAGTAGAATCTGTGAATCCTGAGGCAATGTTACACCTGCCCCAAGTACACAGACAACCCTCAACTCCCCCCAATAAATACAAATATATGTGAGAGATGCAACCATTTATCCAAACCAGAGGCTGAGCTCCCCCAACTCAGTACTGTCAAAACTAGTCAGGAGGAGAAGGTAACCACACACACCACAAACCCAGTCCCACATAAACCTATCACAACTGTAAACCAAACACATAAACACAGAAAAACATTCCTGGAGGCCCTAATTACAAACACACCACACCAACAGAGGCCTCCAAAGCAGACCCCAAGCAACCACAACCTCCAAACATAGCACATGCAACACATAGTACACAAAGCTGGTGTGCCAAACAGTCACAGGCCAGAAGGAGAAACAACATGCCTGATGCAGTTGTAATAGGTGTCTCTATAGGCAGACACACTGCTGTCCCACTCACCAGACTGAACAAGGGAAAGGGTACAGTAAGCTGCCTGTAGGCTGCTACAATACACCACATAACACAAGTACGCAGGTCACCCCAAAGCAAGTAGAAATATGATACAGTCATTGTCCATGCTGGTGTGAATGACCTGAGATGTACCTCCCTGGACTACATGAAAAGAGACATGGATGAGCTCTCTGAGTTTGTACTCCAAGCCGGTATGACACTGGCCATTTGCAGCATCCAACCCTCAACAAGAATGATACCACAGTACAAACACAGAATGATCAGCTTTAACAGGTGGCACAATTACAGCTGTCAGTCCAAGAGGATCTAATGTCTGTCTGCTTGAGATGTCATGCATGACAAGCCATGCTGCTGTTCCAGGGATGGCTTGCACCTGTTACCCCTGGGCATCTGGATATTGGATAAGGCTTTTGCCACCTCCATAGAGCCGTATGTAGGCAAGGCCGAAAAGACTAACCCACCACCCTAGAAGACATAAGTGGTAAGAAACATAAGGGTAATGCTGACCAATGCCAGATGCGTAAACTGCAATATGCATGCTCCTGAGGCACTTCCCAGTATGGAGAACATCGATGTCTGTGCAGTGACAGAAACCTGCTGCAAGCCTACTGACAGCACACCAGCACTACCAGGTTATACCTCATATCATGCGTTATGGCCCCAACACCTGGACCAAAACATCAAAGGAGGGGGAGCATCCATATGCAGCACAGACACCCATACGGCCAGGTAACTGACAATGCACGAAGCAGCGGAGACCACCCATGTGCACCTAACTGTAGTCAAAACTGCTGTACAGTCTGTAGCATGCGACAGACCACACTCTCACACACAGGAACCCCACCCAGATGTCCTGAAGACACTGGACAGTATGAATGTCCCACCAAATACCAAACAAGGTAGGTAAACCATTATGTATGCAAGGAGTAATCAGGACCTAGGGGACAAAGTGACAGTAACCTGTTATGATGTGACACTCACAATGCCAATGTGCTAGAAGACTGTCTATATTGGACACCGTATCATGAAAGGATTCACATCTACATCAACAGAGGTCATTGTGCCCCTGTACTGTTCTCTTATCAGACCCATAATCTAGTACAATGACTCATATGGGATGTACCTTACCTGACACCTGCAGCGGTTAGAAAGACCTCAAAGGTACCTCACCAAGAGGATAAAGGGTCTCAAATATATGTCATATGCTGCCTGGCTGTAGACACCTCAGCTGAATGCAGTCACAGACTGCCTAAACAGAGGCATTGTATGTCTGTTGTACAAGGCCATGTCCAACACAGGAGTAATGGACATGCTCCACCCCAGGAAATCAAAGCCATTGGAGCTGTGAGAGTGACAGATGTCAACCTCAACACATAATGAAATAGGATGTGCTGGAGGGACAGATACATAACTCAGAGGCTCCCCACACCCTGGAACAGGATCCCACTCCATGTTAGGCAGAGCCACTCACTGACATCCCTCAACAGGAATATTGCCAAGTGGATGGATGATCGTAGATGTACACTGGGGGTCTTCACTGTGTCACGTCCAGACAGAGGCACAGTAAAGTAAATCATAAATGGCCATACTATTCACATAGCAAGGGGTGGCGAAAGATACACACACTCTGGCTAGGTTTACAAATGCCCTAGGGTGGATAGCCTAGTATGAACCTATGAACTTATGAAGATACAAATTGTACAGGATACTAAGGATAATCACAAGGCTTACTCAACTGATGGTAGGAACCATGTTGGGAATTCACAGCTATGCTCCGAATCACACAAATATCACAAACAACATACCAAACACACACACACACATATTGCCAACATACAACCTGACAAGTGCAGTGCAAACCCCCCCCCCCCCACACACACACACACACACAGAATGCAAAATATCTATCCCAGCAGACTGCTGGCCCCCTGACATTGCAGATGCTGAGGTAACAGCCATCATCTACAAAGCAAAACACACAGCAGCAAAGGTATGAGATGGTGTCCTGGGCTGAGTCCAACATGGACTCCAAGAAGAATGGAATGCCAAATCACACTACTGCTCAATGTCAGCCTTACCACAGGATATGTACCCAAAGAGCAGTGTACAACAACAGTGGTCCTTCTCAACAAAGGTGTTGCCTGAATGGATACTGCAAACTACCACCCCAGGATCCTGACAAGCTTGGTCTGCACAGCTATGGAAAGGATCAGCATGTACCGCAGACATAAAGCTATCACGGACCTACTGACACCGGACCATACCCAGTGTGGCTGTCATAAGTGCAGATCCTGCCCCTAAACATGTTTGACCCATTTGAAACAGTCATTAAGGTCATTGATGAGGGCAATGTGGTCCACACAGCGTAGCTGGACCGTGCAAATGCTTCCAGACAATACCCTATGTGTTCAGTATGGATATGTTCACCAGCTTAAATATAAACCCCTATGTCAGTAGAGGGGTTGCAAACCAGACCAAGGACAGAACTGACATGGTCAGACATGCTGCATCCATGTCAGACTACAAACCAGATATAAGTGGCATCCCACAAGGCTTGGTCCTGGGACCTCCCTCGTTCCGTATATATGTCCCATAGGTACAGGCCAACATGGTAGGACTGTGACTGAACATGTATGCAGAGGAGTACAAACTGCCCACCATATCTGACCCCCAGCTGACACAAGCAACCCACGGAAGGGCCACACAGAAACAGACAACTGGTGCCATGTCAGCAAGCTAATTGCAGAAATGTGTATAGTCAACCACCGTGGATATACAGTAAGTGCCCACCAATTACCACACAGGTGTTAACCCATTACATACCTAACATGTAATGAGAGACCTGGGGACACAAGGTGATAGATATCCTGCATTGGACAAACATGTGGCTGTAGTGTTCACAGAAACATACCATATACCCACCTAATCATGAAGGTTGTCAGATCTAGATAAGGGGAGGTCACTGTGGCTCTGCAGTCATCCTTCATCAGCGTCACAATTGACTGCAATAGCCTCTGTGGGATGTACCTCAGCAGACACCTCCATCAACTGTAAAGTCCACAACAGTACCTCACCAGGAGTAGCAAAGAACTTGAACAGATGCCATGTGTTGCCTGATTAAACAAACTGCAGCTCCACACACTGCCATACTGCCCACCCAGAGGCAAGCTGTGCCTGATGTATGAAGCCATGTCCAAGCTGGAATCAATGAACATGCTGCACCTTGTACAATCTGAATGGCAGTCAGCTATGCACATGAGAGACCTGAACCCCAGCACTGACATACATAGGACAAGCTGTACTGAATGATCCATAACACAGAAGCCACCCCCCCTCTTGAGTAAACTCCCAGTACAGGTTAGCCAGAGAGTCACCCATCGACACTCCTCAAGAGGAATCTTGATGAGTGGATGGGAGATGGTAAGTTTACCCTGGGTATCACTGTTATGTCACAGGTAGACGGAGACACAGTATACTAACCATGACATATGTCATGGCAAACACCAGTTACAATGTGTGTCGAAGGACAAACACACTCTCTGACTAGCATCAGAAATGGCCTAGGGCACATCGCTAGTGTTTGCCAATGTCCACCTATGTTGTGGAATACACTATAAATGTTGGACAAGCCTGGTTTAGGTAGTCCATATCTGAACATAATGTAACATGGTCATATGTGCACAACTGGCCCCTACACAGTCTGTTGTGCTCACTATGAAGATTTAAAGCAGTGATAGGACTAAAGCCCAGGATACTGTCCACCACAGTGAAAGTACTGAACCAGTACACTATACGGTACTACAGTGTTAGGTCATTATGAAAGGATGTTGACAACTGTATGCAAAGTATCCCATGCAATCCCTGCAGGCACAGTATAATCCCTGTTGTGGTCAGACATGAAGGAGTTGGCCAGTAAGTACACAACATGACACCCAACACACAACCATAAACGTGAGATATTGTTGAAGTTCACACTCACCCAAATATGTGGTGGACTGCAGAGTTCAACATATGGAAAGCTCACACTGGGCATGCTCGCACACTTTGATAAATGAGGCATATGTCAGACAACATGCCATGGAAAGGCTGAACTGGGCATGCTCACACACTTAGGCCATATCTCCGTTTAGCAGTTGGCCACACATATCTGGTATTTGTATGTGTCATTCCAGGAACCAACCACAACACAGCAATCTGCCCAGTGCACACAGTAAGTTACTACAGAGACATAAGTGATATAGTGGATCCCCCTCATATTCAAACATCTTCCACAGATACACAAGTTGTTCATAGGAACAGGGAATGCTATGGCAATAAAGACCTGCAAACAGTCTAACAGCAACAAATATTGTGCATCTGACAATTAAACATATGGGTGTAGAGGTCAATACTAGGCTGTTTGCCCTAGGGAATGACAGCTTAGCCAGAGTGTCCTTGGCATCTGCATCCCCAGTACAGTAGGCTACTGTGCCACTGTAAAGTAGGTCACATAAGGCAACGTGTGAGGCTAGTGTGCTGTGCCTCTGTCAAGCAGGGACACAGTGGAGATCCCAGGGTTTGAATGTGCTAAGCCACATCCATGTTGTTGGTGTGTGCTGGAAGAGGGTTGCTGAGGACCTCTAACAGTAAGTGAGCATCAATAACAGACTGAGGGGAGCCCTATCTGCATTGTCTGGACAATTTCACTGTCAACACTGTGTTGTGATGATTATGTGGGATTGAAGTGTCGTGCCGGTACTGTTCAGATATGTCCTCCCTCTGTGGGCTACAGCTCTGCAATGTATTAGCTCACTCTGTCTGTTGGACAGCTCATATATGGCTGGTGTACACCTGACAGGTGTCCTGTTGTGGAGCAGTCATGGGTATATGTGGGATAGCATGATCAATGCAAACCTTACACATACTCATAGAATGCAATTGTCAAGGATTATGCAGAGTGGCCAGTATAGTCCCCCAGCATGGGTCCTTTGAAGTCTTCCATCCCAGTCTTCACAAGTGTAGAGTCTGCTTGTGCTAAATACAGTTTGTTTGTAGTGACAACCTTGCCTGGGGGTGGGGATGGGATATGGATGTCCAGGGAAAGGTGGGTATGGTCAGATATCAACAATGGTGGTCTACCTCTGGTGTGGAACAGTGAGTACCCATGTTGCAGATGGACAGGTGCAATATGTATTCCCCCATGTGGCTGTGGTGAGTGGTTCTGCCATAGCACATGGACCCACAAATTGTAGTGGCTGTAGGGTAATGTTGTAGAGGCCTGAGTAGTTCCCACACACAATATGCCTGTACCTGATGTTAACAACTGGAATGATGTATGTGAACACCTGCATATCCCGGCACTGTTCCCAGGGAAGCAAAGTGTGTGTCCTGGATGTGGGAGTGGTGTTCTGGACTGGTTGTGTTGTGTGTTACAGGTCCTGTGGTCATGAAGCATGGTATAGAACATAACCTGCCAGTGCGATGTGCATATCTGACCCTGAAGTAGGTGGCTGCAAATGCATATATATGCTATCCCCCACCTGACAGGTAGTACTAGATGTACATACCTCTGTAGAAATAAAGATGTCAGCACCCTATAAATACTGCAGGTGCAGAACGGATGCCCAGTAATTCGGATAGCGTGCTCTGCTAATGCGTCTCCCTCCAGTGTCATAATATAGGTAGGTAGGAGTTTGAACCATGCAAATGCTCAGTGTGTGTGTGGGTGAGCGGGGTTGTTGTGTGTGCAAGTCTGTGTGAGGGAAGTGTCCCTTTTGGCAACTGGGAAAACACTCTACAGGATGCACATTCCCCTTTCTAAGCACTGATGATGTCAGCACCCTATAAGTACATTAGGAGAAGGGAAACCTCCCAGTAATGCGAATAGCGCACTCTGCTAATGCGTCCATCTCAAGTGTCATAACATAGTTAGGTAGGGGTTTGAATCCTGCAAATGCCCAGTGTGTGTGGAGGGGGGCTAGTGTGTGTGCAAGTCTGTGTGAGGGAAATGTGCCTTTTGGCAACTGGGAAAACACTCTACAGGATGCACATTCCCCTTTCTAAGCACTGATGATGTCAGCACCCTATAAGTACAGCAGGAGAAAGGAAACCTCCCAGTAATGCAAATAGCGCGCTCCGCTAATGCGTCTGTCTCGAGTGTCATAACATAGTTAGGTAGGGGTTTGAATCCTGCAAATGCCCAGTGTGTGTGGAGGGGGGGTTAGTGTGTGTGCAAGTCTGTCTGAGGGAAATGTGCCTTTTGGCAACTGGGAAAACACTCTACAGGATGCACATTCCCCTTTCTAAGCACTGATTATGTCAGCACCCTATAAGTACAGCAGGAGAAGAGAAACCTCTCAGTAATGCGAATAGCACGCTCTGCTAACGTGTCCATCTCGAGTGTCATAACATAGTTAGGTAGGGGTTTGAATCCTGCAAATGGCAAGTGTGTGGATAAGGAGAGTGTGTGTGCTGGCAAGTCTGTATGAAAGATATGTGCACTTAGGAGAACACACTACATGATGAACATTACCCTTTCCAAACACTGATGATGTCAGCACCCTATAAGTACAGCCAGAGAAGAGGAACCTCCTAGTAATCCGAATAATGTGCTTTGCTAATGCATCTCTCTCACGTGTCGTGATATAGTAGGGGTATGAATCCTGCAAATGACAAGTGGGGGGGGGGTAGTAGGGTGTGTGTAATTGCAAGTGTGAGAGAACAGTTCCTTATGGCAACTACTACAATACACCAGATGCTGCATATTCCCCCAGTAAACACAGGTGATGTCACCACACTATCAGTTTAGCCAAACAGGGCTAATTGCCCAGTAATGCCAATAGTGTGCTCCGCTACTGGGTCTATTACCACTGTCAGAGCACAGATAGGTATGTTTTGGAAACCCACAACTGCCACGTGTGGTTGTCACACAATATGACCATGTGTGGGTTGTTGTTCATAACAATGCATGACATTGCTTAAACCAGTAATGGCAATGCACACATGATGTATGTGTGTGACACATACACATATATACCTGTGACCTTCAGTAGTTACCATGTCTGACACGTGCCTCAAGTGGATAAATGGTATTCACAATGCATAACATTATGACTGTGTCTTACTGTGCAGGGGCCACATGCGGTATGTGTATATACAGTGTGAGTTGTATATGGTATAATCCCAACAGCAGGGGATACACATCTGGTCTGGGCCATATAGTCTACATGTAGTCGATGAACAGGTGCTGCATGTTCCCACTTGTTGTGGGAGTGGTAACATGTTGTTCCACTGCAATTCAGTAACTACATGCTGGGAACCTTTCAGCTAGTGAGTTGTAGCTACAGTAATGCTCACACACAATGTTTGGCTGGATGCAGTCCAGCCATATAAAGACATTTCTAGAGACTGTCATATTGTCAGTGTTGTTAGGGAGGACAGGTGGGTTTCCTGTGTATGGGAGGGTTGTGTGTGCCAGACTATGAACCAGAAGGCAGTCGAACACACTGTTAGCTGCTCATGGATAGGCCCTGATGCTTTGTGCTGTGCCAACAACCTGGAGGTGTGTGTATCTGTGGTGCCTTGAGATACCACCCCCCTGTCCATGTGTGTTACATGTGTAGCGGACGACAGGCATGGTATGAGGTATAACCTGGCAGTGATTGGTTGCACCTGTGAGCCATGAATCAGGAATCTGGTACTGCACAGATATTGCAGTTTACCGTGCTGAGGACAGTGTCCAGTGCAGGCATCTTGCGGTGTACACTGCTGGTATTGTGTAGCATTACTGTTAGTGTCCTATCCTGCGTGATACCCGCGGAGGTGGCAATGTAATCCGTGTCATGCAGCAAAAGGCACTATGTGTGTATCAAGGGGCTTCGCCAATATAGAATGGCCCATGGGTGTCACATGCAAGCTGCCCCTCGCAGATCATTGTGGCTTCCCTAGCATGTAAGCACACGTTGACAGCCATTGGATACCCTGTGAATGACATTGGAGATTGAGCAGAATGTAGACATAGAACACGCTTCCTACATATTGTGTTGACATACCTGGTGAGGGTATGATGGCAACCAAGGTCAGGCTCATACTGGCCCATGCCACATGCTGAGAGGGCCCTTCTATGTTCCCTATCATGTAGTCCAGGGAGGTATGTCTCAGGTCATCCATAGTAGCACGGACAATGACTGAGTCATATGTGTCCATGCCTCTGACTGACCTGTATGCATTTGTTTTGTGGTGGACCATAGTGCCCACGGGCATATCACTGTGACCTTCACCATGTAAAGCCTGTTGAGCGGGACCCCACTGCAGCGGCCAAGAGAGGTACCTGACACATCTGTAGCAGGTGTGTTGTGTAGCCCTACAGGCTGTGAGTGTGTGGCACACGGATGTTGTGCCATGTGTGGCATGTGCTCTGTTCTGACTTAACGTATGCCTGTGTGCCAGCTGCAGAGGTGTGTGATGCTCAGGCAGTATGCTATTCTGAGTCTCCAAGTATGCCCCAGTGTGTTCGGATTGCTATCAGTGCAGGTCTATGTCAGACTGGTATTGTAGTCACTGTAGTATGTCATGCCACCTGACAGGGTATGGCAGTACTGGGTTCAGAGTGCTCAGTCCCCAGATTGGCTATGTGGTGACATCTCACACATGTGTTGTACATTCCTGGCCAGGGGAGAGGCTTGACTGCATACATGTGGCAGCTGTGACATTGCCACATGACTCACATAAACCACAACTGGACCATAGAGGTGATTCACAGGTTACCTTTGCACATGCTACCATAGTAGTGTGATTGCCATGGTGATTACCAACACATAGGGCCAATGGGGAACAACATACTGGAGGTGAGTATGTGTGGGTGTACTGCTACTGATTTCATAGCACTGGCATATATGACTGCACACGTGGGTAAATGCCAGGTAAGTCATATGCAATGTGTCACAGGCAACGTACATGCGAACAGGACAGACAGTGACGTTCTGTCAGGTGGAAAGTTGACATACGTATAGTACACTATGCAGATGTCACTAGGAATCCACAGAAGCTCTGTAACTCTGCATTGCAGGTGGAATCAGTGTTCCAGGGAACCACAAGCAAACATGCATGCAAACAAAGCTACAGTAAGCAGGGCTGGAAGTAGTCCATTGTACAACAAAGAAGGGGTAACACTTCCAGTGGGTAACAGTGCAAATATGCAGGCACTATCAACATGTACCCAGGAATGCACAGCTCAGATGTCCATGGTAGAACTGATATTATGTCATATTTAATTGTAATTTGTATTAAATTGGTACTGCACACATATCAACATGCACAAACATCTACATTGCATAGTCGTTGTGGGCAACATGCCACCATTACTGTACATGTCCATCATTGCGTATCACTACTTGCATTAGCTTCTCCCCTGTGCTACCTATGTATGTGGCTATCTGTTGACATCCTTACCACTGGTATGCAATAATGTGCAGCTGTTACACTATGGTACTTATTATGGGTGTAGATAACAATTCAGGACAGTCATACAGTTACTGCATCAGGCATGCTGGGATATACACACAGTCATATCAGCACACTGTACTGTTACCAACATGATACTAGTGATACACTTCTATGTAGTCACCCTGTGCATCAGCAACATGTTTACATGTTCCTGCACTGATGTTGGAGATTGCAGGAGGTGGCACAGTTTCATCATATGCACAGGGTGTGAATTAGGTATGCCTGAGTCTGCCACTGATACCACCAATTGACATGTATGTGTATGTGTGTTGGTGAGGGACAGCAGTACAGGGTGGGGCACTGTTGGTGCAGTGTGTGTGTGTATGTGGTAGCCCTAGGTGTTGACATTTCACATGTGTGTATGCATGCACACAGTTTCACCTCATGGCTGCCATATACTGGAGTTTGTGGACAGCCACAGACTGCACCTGGCAGGTCATACAGATCAGTGTCTGTGGGCACGGACACGGTACCTGTGCCTGGCAGGGGTGCTACGGACCGTATCCAGTACTAACCCAGACTGGGTACTGTCATCAGAAGCGGGAGTGTGTTGACTGGACATAGGTCCCTGTTGGGACTGTCCAGAGCCACGTGCACGTGGTCTCCTGGGGCGGTCTGATGACAGCACAGACCCAGCATTGCTGGGGCTGCTGCTGGCACTATGGGGGCGTCCGCGGGCCTGTTGCCATCCACGCTGACTGCCAGCTGCTGCTGTTGCTGGCATACGGCCACGTCGACGCCGCAACCGTCCACCATTGCCCTGGCTCATGGACATGTGGTTGTGGAACTGCTGTAATATGTCCCCACAACGTCTGTCTATGACATCAGTGAAATTATGGATAGCATCCACGATGTCACGCATACTGTCAGTCATGGATGTGCGACATGCTCTCAGCTCCCTCAGACCCTGTCTGGTGTACCTTTCCATACACGACTGTGCCTGCATGACAGCCTGAAACATAGCTGAGGTTGACAAACCTCTTTGGGCATGTCTGCCAGAGGCAGTACGCCCACGGATGCTCCCACGAGAACCCATGGGCAACTGTCTGTGTGGTACCCTTTCAGGACCCTGCCCATGGCTGCTGTGTGGGTAAGCATGTGCCACAGATACCACATTACCCTGGTCAATGCCCACTGTATCCTGTCCATCACCTAAGGACAATGGTGACATAGAATGCACTGGCAGGATGACTGTGCGCAATGATGGGGTTGACAGCTGTGTACTGTCAAGTGGCTGACCAATGACGGACCCTGACACACCTTCCTGTGCCATTACACAGATATCATCATTATCAGTACCTGTGGCACCAGATTCAGGTTCCCTGCTGCAGGACACCAGAGCAGCACCGGAACCTGTGGGAGGAAGACAGGAAACACAGTTTACAATGTCTACACAATGTTACCAGTGATGCACTAATGCACACATGCACACATGCACACATGGACACATGCACACATGCACACATGCACACGTGGACACAGGCACACATGCACACGTGCACACATGCACACATGCACACATGGACACATGCACACATGCACATGTGGACACAGGCACACATGCACACATGCACACGTGGACACAGGCACACATGCACACATGCACACATGAACATGTGGACACAGGCACACATGGACACATGCACACATGCACACATGGACACAGGCATGCATGCACACATGCACACATGCACACGTGGACACAGGCACACATGCACACATGCACATATGCACACATGCACACGTGGACACAGGCACACATGCACACATGCACACCCTGCAGTATACACACAGAGCAGTACTGAGTTACAATGTTATTACTAGCACTATCAGGACTAGTATACGTATTGTTAAAACACACTCACCAGCATGGATGGGCTGCCTTGCTGTAACACCGGAGGGACCTGCAGAAATGAGGGGATTAATGTCAGTGGGCACAACTGTGCCATTGATACTGCGTATGATACAGTGCAGTAGTACACCAGTTGCCTTTCACATGTCAGCTGCTGATATTGGCAATATCACACCTGCACAATTACATACTATGTTGACAGCTACATACCAAGGACACACCTTACACATGCATAAACTAACAGTGTACAGAACAGTCAAGTGTACATATGGCATATTACCTGCACACTCCATGTGGTGTTGCTATGTGGATCCAGCCTCCATCATAATGCAGGTGTGTTGCTGTTGATGTTCCTGGGCTGGAGCCACAACACTTAGGAGTAGCCCCTCCAGTCTGGTGAGGGGGGATGTGTGGCCACCCCACCTCCTGTGGCGACCTGTTGCCTGTGGATATCCGACACATGCTGACGGACATTTCTGATTAAATCACTGCAGTGATGTCGTACCTGCTCATATGTCCTATTATGCGTGCCAATGTCATTTACCCTACGGACAAGGTCTTGCCACAGTGCAGCCCTCTCCTGCTGATTCTGGCTGGTGCGGGAAAACAGTATGTCATAATCCCACACCAGGCTCTGATGTATCTCTTCATCTTCTGCAGCAGAGTAGGCAGGATTTCGCTGATGCGCCATGTCCCTGAAAGAGAACACAAACAGGATATCAGCAAACTATGTCAGCAATATATGGCACACATACTATACATGATACTCAACTGTAATGATATACTACTACTCCCATATGTAGCACGTGTGTGTCTCTTGGTGGATACACATGTACATGGCCAGATATCAGTGCTCAGCCAACACCTGTGCTACAATACCTGCCACATTCTATACAACATAGTACCAAGCCCCATTGGCCAGCACACTGAGACAGGTCCAATGCACAAGCTATTACATGATAGAACAAAATCCATAAAAGGGAAGTCACCCCTGATCATTATTAGTAAAAAAATACGAGCACTCATAAAATCAACTAAGGCCAATTTTGAGAGAAAAATTGCCATGGATTCAAAGGACAATCATAAGGCCTTTTTCAGCTATGTTAGGAACCTGGGTGGAAACTCCCAGATATGCTCAGAATTAGTCCAAAATGATACAAAAATCACTGAACCCACAGACATTGCCAACATACTGGCAGACAGGTTTAGTGCAAACTTCACCCCCCCCCCCCTAAAGGAGAGATAACTATCCCAGCGGAGTGTAGCCTCCCAGACATCTCAAATGCGCAGGTGAAAGCTGCTCTCTAAAGCTAAAAACACAGCATCAATGGGACGGATGGTGTCCCCGGCTGTGTGCTACATGAGCTAAATGAGGAATTAAACCCGCACATAAGGCAGCTGTTTAATCTCAGCCTTACCACAGGATACATGCCCAAGGAGTGGCGTACGGCAACTGTGGTCCCACTCCACAAAGGCGGTGCCTCTATGGACCCTGGTAATTACCGCCCCATAAGCTTAACAAGTCTAGTCTGCAAAGCTATGGAGAGGATCATAATGGAGCTCATAAATAAAGATATAGGGGACTTTCAGACATTGGACCCAACCCAGTTTGGCTTTGTCAAGGGCAGATCATGCCTTTTGAACTTGGTCGACTTCTTCGAAACAGTCACCAAGGCCATTGATGAGGGAAAGGCAGTCCATGCAGCCTACCTTGACCTTGCAAGGCTTCACACAATACCCCACTCGGGTATTGTAGAAAAACTTACCAGCTTAAATGTAAACCCATATGTCACAAGATGGGTTGCAAACTGGCTTAAGGACAGAACCCACAGGGTTAGAGTTGCTAGCGCTATGTCAGACTCCAAGCCGGTCACAAGTGGTGTCCCACAGGGCTCGGTCCTTGGCCCCCTATTGTTGGCATCTACTTCTCAGAAGTACAGGCCAACATGGGAGGACTTTGGCTGACAAAGTTTGCAGACGACTGCAAACTGGGCGCCATAGTGGAAAGTGCATCGGACACGGATATCCTTCAGAAGGGACTCACGGAAACAAATAGCTGGTGCCAGAGCCATGGCCTGAAGTTAAACGCCAAAAAATGTATAGTCATACCCTTCAGGAAAAACAAGGTAACCCCAAGCTACCATATAGGTGGCAATCCACTAAGCACAGAAGAGGTTATCAGGGACCTGGGGACCCAGGTTGACAGTGGCCTTTCTTTTGACACTCACATTGCTAAAGTGGTTAGAAAGACCTTCTACATTGCTCACCTGATCATGAAGGGATTCACATCCAGATCTAGTGAGGTCATTGTTCCCCTGTACTCTTCACTTATCAGACCAATGATCGAGTACAATGCCCCATTCAGAATGTATCTCACCCAACATCTGCAGCAATTGGAGAGACCCCAAAAGTTCCTCACCAAAAGGATAAAGGGACTCCAAAATCTGTCATATGCTGCCAGATTGAAGAAACTCCAGCTCTATTCAGTCGCATACCGTCTGCTCAGAGGTGACATGTGCCTGACATACAAGGCCATGTCCAACCCAGAATTAATGGACATGCTCCAACTCAAAAAATCCAAATCCACCAAAACCACTAGAGCAAGCGACTTAAACCTTAGCACAGATATAAATAGGACGTGCTGGAGGGATAGATTTATCACTCAGAGACTCCCTATGCTGTGGAATAAAATCCCGGTCCATGTGAGGCAGAGCACCTCGCTGGCTCTGTTCAAGAGAAATCTTGACCTGTGGATGGGAGATCGTAGGTTTACCCTGGGAATCATCTCTGTGTCACTGCTGGAGAGAGGCACAACAAACTAATGGGCACAGTATTTTTTCATATAAGGGGTGGCGTAAGCCACAAAACTTTGGGCTAGGCTTATAAATGCCTTAGGGCAGATAGCCTAGTATAAACCTATGAACTGATGAACAACCTCACTCTGGGGGTTCATACCAAGGTACTGTATGTGGAACACCATCCACTAGTGTGATCTGGACACAAATTAATTGGCCTGGATATACATATCCCACCACCACCACCAGCACAGTAGACTACTTTGATATATATGTGTATAGACAGATTTTCACTTGTTAGGACTGACATGGTATCCATGCAGCCCACTGGGCCAGTGGAAGCCACAACCCACAATGCTGACCCCTTTGCGAATGCTTCCCACGGACATCCCAAAGAATGCATGGAACATGCACACACATTTCTAACCCAGACCCTATGCACAAATGTTAAGCATCCTGTCTGGTGGACCCCAGCCAAAGGCAAATTGTATAATGATAGAAGGAGGCTACTGCAGGACAGAGCTGATTCACATAAAGGGAAGGCATCTGTGGTCAGCACTGGTAATAAGCTACGGTCTCTCATAACAACATCCACGGCCAACTCTGAGAGGGAAATGGCCACGGACACTATAGATAACCACAAGGCCTTCTTCAGTTATGTTAGACATATGGACCAAAAGCCTCAGATATGCTCTGAGTTACTACACACCTACTTAACATTCACTGAACCTACAGATATTGACAACATTCTGGCAGACAGGTTCAGTGCAAATATCCCCCCTCCCTCTCCCCCACACTTAGAAATACTTATCACAGCTGAATGTAACCTCCCTATCATCTCAGATGTCCAGGTGAGAGTCGCCCTCAGCAAAGCAGAACACACAGCATCAATGTGACCTGCTGGTATCCCTGGATGTATGCTACGTGAACTCCAAGAGGAGATATAACCGTATATAAGACTGATATTTAACCTTGGCCATACTACGGGATATGTACCTGAACACTGGCATACAGCAACAGTGGTCCCACTCCACTAAGGAGGCACCTCTACTGACCCTGGGAACTACCGCCCCATAAGCTTAACCAACCTGGTCTGCAAAGCTATGGAATGATTCATTATGGGATGCATATACAGCGATATTGGGTACCTGCAGACACTTGATCCCACCCAGTTTGCCTTTGTGATGGGCTGATCCTGCCTTTTGAACCTGGTTGACCTTTCAAAACAGTCACTACAGCCATTGATGAGGGCAAAGCAGTCCATACAGCCTACCTGGACTTGCCTAAGGCCTTCAACACAGTACTCCACTCAGGCATCATAGACAAGCTCATCAGCTTACATGTTACTACATATGTCACATGATGGGTTGCACACTGGTTGAACTACAGAATCCATAATATCAATATTGCGGGAGCCATGTCAGACTCAAAGCCAGTCACATGTGGTATCCCACAGGGCTCTGTCCTAGGACCCCTCTTGTTTGGCATTTACTTCTCAGATGTGAAAGCAAACATGTGCGGGTTGTGGATGACAAAGTTCCCAGATGACTGCGAACTAAGCGCCATAGTCGTTACACCAACTGACACACACATCCTACACACAGGCCTCACTGAAACAGACAACTGGTGCCAGAATCATGGCCTAACACTGAATGACATGTAATGTATAGTCATCCCCTTTGGGTGAAACTACGTGCACACAACTTATCACATAGACATACCTATAGATACAGACCTATGACACATATGGAGGGTTCACAGTATGTAGACTATTAACTTGTTACTTTACATTACCTGTGTTTGTCGCAGCTGGTTGCGTTACCATTACTATAGCTTCCTGCTGCTGCTAGCCCAGCTTGATACTGACACTGATGACAGCTTCAACTTAGTTTGTCTTATGTTTTTGTTTGTGTTCTTATTTTCTTTTTTTTTTCTTTCTCTCTCTCTCTCTCTCTCTCTCTCTCTCTCTCTCTCTGCCTCCAGATGGTGCAATGAAAGTATTGCATTTGTGGAGTGGGAGTACAAGATGCTTTTGTAGGTATCTGCATAAGTCCATGTGATGGCCTCTGCACCTATTGTAAGCCAGAATTTGCTAATTGCATGCAGCCAGTTGTGTACTGATTGCAGTTCTCACTGTGATTTCAGGACAGTGCTATAAAAGGGTATGTGAGATAGGCGTTGCCCTTTCAGATTGTAAGGGCGGGGACCATGCTGGTATGCTGTGGACACTGTTCGGTGAGTGTAAAGGTTAGTATCTCTCTCATGATTCAGGCTGTGTTGTAGATTCACATTTCTCCAGTCATCTCTCCTGTTTCCTGTACTAAGTGTGTATGTACACTGACACCTACATCTATATATATATATATATATATATATATATATATATGTGTATATATATATATATATATATATATATATATATATATATATATATATATATAAATATACATACATTTATATATGTATAATAACTGACATTATTACCTACTAGCTACCAGCTACCATGGCTGTTTCTGTTCACACACTACTATTATAGAAATCCACTAGATTTGACAGTAAATATACATGACATGCTTTGTGTACTACACATCCTATATTCCCTTTACATTCATTCCTACTATTACATGATATATTTATTGTAGCACAATGTTCTTGTATAACAATTATGGCTTAGTGGTAGGTCATGCAGACTACTGTTTCCAAGGTCCTGGGTTCGTGACTGACAGTGGGATTTTATTTTGCTTTTGAACTGACTACAGGACCTGTCAATCAGAGTGACTAAGGCACTTTTAAGCAGTTGTAACCAGGTTAGCACTGGTTTGTGCGGAGCTCCCGCATGCGCACTGGCATTCAGCTCCGCGTACACCCGCTTACAACCGCTTAACAGTGCTTACTCTGGCGCACACCCGCGCTATTTTCTTTGAAAGAAATGAAAATGGGGAGACAGGAAAGTGGTGAAAAGGGGTCACAAAGAGGGTAAGACAGTAGGGAAACAAGCTTGGGTTTTGCAGGAGGGATGTAGGTAAGGCCCATAGCTGCCCATTTCTTCATCAGCAACAGCTGTGCACATGTTTGTAATTTGGTGTGACATTTGAAACCTTCCACCCCTGAGAGAGGTGTCAGGACAACAATAATACTTGTTGTACAGCCAATTGTAATTGATAGTTTCCATGTCCAGCAGACATGTGTGCGGAATGGGCAGCTATGTATGGGGCGTAATTTTTTTGTGGGTACAGAGTGCCCTTTTTTTTTTTTTTTTTCAGGTGAGAGTGGTATGTCAGGTAAAGGAAGTCGGTATAGCTGGGGAGGTAGGTTGGGTAGGTCAACAGACAAGACAACCAAGACGCATACAGGGGCGGTGTATGACATGTGTGGGGGGGGTTACACAATTGATGGGGACGGATGTTTGGATATCCAGAGCCCATGAGCCCACAGATGGCAACAGTGGAACTGATATCCCCACCCATGGGCAGTTGCCACTGTTCCTTCACTGCCCAGGACTGGGCTGTGCTGGGGGCTGTGTAGGCCGGGCAACAGGCATGCCCGTAAGTTGTGCCACCTGTGCCTCAAGCTGGCATAGGGGCCCAAGAACAGAGTCCCAGATCTCCCTACGCACCACAGTCCGGACGCTACGGAGGGTGAGTGGTGGTTCTCCTCTGGCCACACTTGCAGAGGGGGGACGGGCCCCATCCCCTGCAATGCTTCCACCTGCAGGTGGCACAGGGCCACCGGAGGAGGGTCCAGACTGGGCACTAGTGCCAGGTGCACTTGCCAGCTGAGGTGGGAGAGGTGGGTCCACTGGAACCCGCCTTCCCTGTCGTCCTATGTTTTGCATTATGTCATGACAGTTTGGGTTAGTAACATACAATACCATTTGCAATTAGTTGTAACAGCATGCATTAGTATTCCCATTAACCAAACACCCAGATATTCACACCATTGAACAGCGAACATAACACATGCATAATTTGAACAGCAATACACAGTCCAACAACATGCAGGGTTGATTGATGGCAACAGGCCATCAGGTTTGGATGTATGAACAGGGCAGATGCATCAACGTCCATGCAAATATGTATGACCCAACAGGACAAATGTTCAGGGGTGTTAATTGTGATTGCACATACCAATTTCACGTGGAATGGATTATATGTGGTTATAGGGTAGGGTGAAGAAAATATAATTAACACCTTCAAATACCAATGCATATGCTGTACATTTCTAATAGCTGCAGATATATACACACTACTGTTCTACCTACAGTTTCCCCTGTGATAACTACTTCAAGTTGGTGATAGGACTGTTACTGCTACATCAATATATATTTTATTGTTATTCATGCACGTTCATATCTGGCTTTGTTCAGCTACATCATCCTGCTACATTTGTTTTATATAGCTATAGACAACTGTGGATGTTTGGTATTTCAGACAACCATACTATCTGCATATTGTAGACTGAGAGCAACATATCCAGATTTTGGGATACATATTCCAGCTGCAGCAACATTTTGAACACATTTCGTAGTTTGGTTCTGCTTGTCACATTCATTTCATTCTGTACTGACTGCAGTATACTTTATTCAGGGGTTATTACTACTTTATTGGTGGATTCATAACTCTTTCTCACACTCTCTCCCTTGTTTTAATTTTACTATTCAGGATGGTACTTACTTCTAGGCTTTATTGACATGTTTTACCTGTAGTTATTACAATCCTTTCCAGCAGTCTCACTTCTGTCATGTTTCAGTATTTCAACAGGGATATATTTCACACATGTGATTTGCTCATCTTCTGCAGCTGTACTTTTCAGCCTGCTGCAGGTTGTGTAGTATTATATTACAGGTGGGGCATCTTTATTTCAGACTTTATTTCAGACATTTTCATTTTTCTGTTTGGATTACAGACTGCAACACACTCTTGTAATCAAGCAATACTTGCAAACACTCTTACACTGTTACTTGCACATTTTATTACTTAGTGACTACACTGCACTCTTTTGCTAACTGTCATACTTTTATATTTCTTTACAGTTACTGGGAGAGGATTACTGACCTGCCTGGTGGTGCAACCGCACCAGCCTATCGCCATAGGCTCTGCGCTTCGCAGAACGGACACCTGCAACTGTAATATAAATGAAGTAATATTAGAATACACATCTCCATAATATCAGCTAGTTTAATTTCTTACATACATAATTAAATGTAACTTATTCAGTAGTGGGGCGTTGGGCATTTGCCGGGCCTCCTGGATCCAAAAGTTCAATTGGTCCTGCTTACATCTCTTCAGGTCCGCATGATGGTGACAGACCTGCTCACCAGTCCATGGAATCCCTGTGGCACTGGTGAGATCATGAGCCAACTGGTCCCACGCCTCAGCCCTATATGCTCCCCACAGGACCTGGCCCTGTATGAGTTGGGCCTCATGATTGTGGACTAGGAGCCAGACCATATATCTGGACTCCTCAATGCCCCACCTCTGTGCTCAAAAGCAACTACCCTCACCTACTCCTGACATTCTGGCTGCAAGTTAGTTCTACAATTGTTTATGCTGTGTATTCCCGCCTATGGGGCTTATATATGCCGTTTTTCCTGCACTTATCTGTGATTGGCCATTTTGGAATTGTATCAGCTTCACAAAACCTGCTTTGTCATGCTCCACTTTCTATTCATTCCTATATATTTGCTATTACTGCATTTCTAAGGACAGCTGTCATGGCTTAGTGGTTCAGTACCTTGACTATGGTGCATGGTATCCTGGGTTCGAACCTGGCCACTGCTTTTTATATTTTATGACTGTCTAGACAGGCTAGGGGGTGTGTCTGTGTAAAGGCAGTTTTGTTACAGCTTGCTCAACGTTGCCCGTCGGTTAGCTTGTTGGCGCTGTGCGCAGCTCCGCGCAAATGGGTTACGTTGGTTTACGCTTCATTTGGCTGTCAGCATGCATATTACGCTCAGCTCAGCTAGGGTCACACAGTTTCAGCATGTTAAACCACTGCTCATCTTCGGGCACTCATTTTACATCTGTTAAACCACTGCTCACCTACGGGCAGATGCACTCACCTTGTTAAACTGTAGCTCAGCTATAGGCACATCTGGCATTTTTTATTCTTTTGTTATCTCACATTTTTTCAAAATAAATGGCCTATTTCATTACATTTTACATAAAATATAATTTTATATGTGTACATATATGTCTGGGACTTGTTTCGTGCTTATTTCACTAAAAATAAAAATTGATGTTGTGGGGGCTCGAACCATGACTGCCTCCTCTTCAGCTGATGTCTCTACCGCTACGCTATTGCTTTTTGGCTTACTTTGCATAGTTAGTTCTTATATGCTTTTCCACTTACTGCTAACTGTGGCTGAGCTTCGGGCACGCCCGCGCAAATGAGCGCACTCACAGGCAAACATCTTTACAGTTAAAAAAAATATAACATGTTCATTTATATAATTTTATGTTCATAGTCTGTGGGGGCATGTGTTGTGTTGTGTTTATTCACATTTCCATGTACTTTGTCATGGGTGTTTACTTTGGGCATTTTTACTCTTCTGGGGGCATGTCCGCTTGCAGGGCTCGGCCTACGGACACGCCCCCTACTGTCTTCCACGGACCGTGTTAGCCTTAGGTGTGATTCAGCATGCCCTCATGCATATGCATGACATGCTGACGTCACACCGTTTAACTGCAGCCTCCGTGTAAGCCTTGTATCTCTTATATGGAGGCTTCGTGAATCCTGCCCCGTGAGTGACAAAATAATGGAAAATATAAACACATTAAAAAGAGACTGTAAATTTTGTAGACTTTAGTGAACTGTATTACAAAATTGTACTACACAAGGTCATTCATTTTTGTTTTTAAGAAAGGGAGGTGCAAGATGTGTATCCTCTTTTTTTAAATGTAGTTGCCACTGGTACGTTAATCATATAGTGTGGTTTTCTGAGTACTAGACAGCTTCAAAAATCATTCGGAAAGTTGTGTGAAGGGGTAAATCAAGCCTGAAAATACGGACATACCTCCAAAAATAGGTACAACATTTGTAAGGGTATTTAAGGCCTAGAAATAGGCACGTTCCTCTAAACTAAGAACAGCTGAGAGGTCTAATTCTGAGTAAATCACACGTTGTAGAAAAGAGATACATAGTTATGTAGCTGGTAATAAGAAATAATACTGTATCCTAAACCAAGAAAGTTTTATACTTTATTTATTCATTTACACTGGTTTAACCCATTTGTCCAATGGCCTATTTTCACAGGAGATCTTAGGTGGCATTCATACCGACATCGGATAATTTGAACAGGACACTGCAGAGCTAACCTACACTTTTCAATAAACGCCATGTGATGTTTTTCACCCACGTGAGCTACCATCAACTCAGACAGATGGAGCCTCAGTTTAAAGTTTCATCTGAAGGATTTATTAAATAAAGTCTTTTATTGCACCAAAAGACTGACATTTCTTTTTTATAGAAACTTTTTTACTTTGTTATGCAATGTTATTCATGGTCCACTGGAAAGTTTGACATTACCTTTTGTGTATATGATGTCCTAGCAAATTGGGGCCACAGAGGTATGATTTAATAATGGGCAGTGAAATGGAGGAAGAAACATATAGTCAGCATTACACAAGCAACATGACTTTAGAGAAGGCATCCCAATCTTAGCCCCAAAGAGAAGAGTGCTTACATTCCCCATTAAGGTAATATTTCATGCAACTGCAATCTTTCTTTTTCCAACCACTGAGTTATATCCATGTATTGAGTTACTTCTATGTTTACAAAACAGAGAGTTGTATGCAGATTTTAAGGCTTTCAGGAGAAATAAACAATCTTCTTGAATGCAACAGAATGCAACAGCCTCTTAATAAAGCCCATTAACTTGACAGATGTCCTAGAAAATGACACTTAAAGCAGAAATATATTTTTTAATTAAAAGGTGTAATTTTAGGTACAGGCCTATCAGTCACAAATGGTTGTACATCAATAATGTTCATTTATTCATTTGCCTATTTTAAGAGACTTAACTTTGCATTACAGTCAGTTACTTCTTCTTGCTTTGTGAGCTATACATGACTTTTTGTACTGTGAAAGAAGCTACCCTTTTTGACCTTTCACCTTATACCCACACCAGAAACTTTAACCTCCATCATCAAGTTAACAGCTACTGACTCAATAGATAGTTAATCTGTTGCATTCCATACTTTTAAGACAGACTCCCTCTACATGTCAAACAAAGCAATATCTCACATACTTCCAAATCTAGGCCAAATAAATGTATATTTGCAAAGTTGTCCCTGAAATATGTGTTACTAGCCTACCAACTTATTGTTTGCAGCAGTAGGTAGCTGAGAAAAGCTGAAGCTAAGGAAAGAGTCCACATGAGTATTCCTAGACCTCAAGAAAGCATATGACACTGTGTGACAGAAGAATGCCAAAAAGTAGCTAAAAAGTAAGGTGTACAAGAAAGCTGATTAAGGCAGTTCCCTATTATGCTGTTGCAGATGCAGGCTGTCGCATGCGTCTTTGTCAAACAGTAAAGCACGAAAAGGCAAAATAGCAAAACAGCATTTCAGCAAATTCTTTCCCTGGGAAAGAATTTGTTTGGCCCCTTTCGCTACTCTGACTTTTCGGAACTGTAGTGCAATCTCAGAGTTGATATATTTAAGTAGGGGGGGTGTGGGGCGTACAGTCCCCCATGTTAAGTAATGTTTTACTATTTTTTTTTGTTTGTTTGTTTTGGAAGAGCTATTGTTTTCCATTGGAAAATAATCGCTGTTCTGAAGTTTTGACGTTGTAAGCTCTCGCTTACATGGGGTCGATTATCTGTCGTTCGCTCTTCTGAGCGTGTGATATGATAATATAGACCCGATTTGGGCAGCCCTATGATGCTTCAAAGTCCTGAAAACTTTAATAGAAATTTTGCAGGCTGTGTACAGACACCCAATGACAGAGGTGCATACAGTATTCAGACTCACAGAGGGGTCCCTAGTGGGAGCGTGGGTGTGCATCAGGGTTCAGATCTCTGCTCACTGTTGTTCATACTAGTGATGGACTACATCAGCAAACAGGTTGGAAGGGGTAGATCAACAAAGCTACTGTATGCAGATGATGTAGTATTATAAGCAGACTCTGAACAAAAACTGTAGCAAATGTTAAGGGAAGGGAATACACAAATGAAGGCACATGGAATGAAACTGAGTACAGACAAGACAGTTGTCATGGCAGCAAATGGGAGACATCAGAAAAAGCTAAAAATTGAGATAGAAGGGAAAGTAGTGGAACAGGTTAACAGTCTTTAGTATCTAGGAGGGATGGCTGAGGAGCAGGGAAGTCTGAATGAAGACAGCAAAGAAAATATCAGAGGGGCTGCAGGAAACTCGTAGAGATTGTCAGGGTATTGTGTGACAGAAGAATGCAAAAGAAGCCAAAGAGTAAGATGTAGAAACCAGTAGTACAACCACTGTTACTGTAAGGTAAAAAAACAACCTGAGAAAGTAAAACAGAGAAGTTGAGAAAGCTGGAGTAGATAGAGATGAAGTGCCTGATACAGGTGGTAGAGAGCACACTGTGGTACCAATTAATAAATGAGGATGTCAGAGCAGAAGCCAAAGTAGTCACAGTAGCAGAGAAGGTCAAAGAGAAAAGATTACCATGGTTTTGGCACACGTGCAGGAAAGCAGATGACAATCTGGTGAAGAAGGTTTGGGACAAACAGGAAGAAGGCAAGATAAAGTGAGGGCAGCCAGCAAAAAGATGTATTAGTTGTGTGAGAGAAGACCTGTGACAATCAGGCATGACCACTGAAGAAAGTAGGAGAGTGACACTGAATCAACAAAGTTGGTGACAGTTCACAGGATACCAAAACCCCCAAGTAAAAAAACAGGGAAAAAGGGCTGCTGCTGCTGTTGATGATGACGATGATGATTGTACTTGATTGGAGCAGCTATTATTAATGGAATGTTCAGGTAATCTCCTCAAACATCACATAGGCTGCAAGCCTGTGCCTACCCATAAACTCAGATTTTTTTTTTCTTGAAGGAAATTCAAATGCCTGTCTATGAACTCAGATTGATTTTTCTTGAAGGAAATTCAAATAAATTCATAATTAAAAATAATGTTTTCTTACATTTAAAACAGTAGTTTTAAATAATTTCACTTAAATGGCTCTGAAAAGTATACATTCAAACATTTTACTTTAACATGAAAAAATATGTTTGAAATACAATTTACATGTGTTCTTCTAGTGGGCAAAGCCTCACACCCAGTCACTGCACCTCATGGAAAGGTTTAATTGCACCCCAACCCAACTTGAGATCACTCGAAATCTGATGATAATTTTACATTCAGTGCTGTTTCTGCTCATGACATTCTCTGCAAGAATACATTTTCCTATGAAATAAACTTAAGAGATCTCTTACATTTTGTAGCAGACAAGTCAACTTGTTGAGTTCCAGATTTAATATTGCACTAAACAGTCTTTGGATTAGGTTGATAACCAGAGACCTTCTGCTTAAACAAGCATGTTCCAATATGACAAGTTTGTTTGCCAAACACGCTGCAGCAATATGGGAGCTAGAATGGAAAGAATGTGGCAACATTCAAAACATGGCCTGAAATTCAGAAAGAAAAATCTGTGGTCATAA